>NW_028161224.1:100000-129715 GCF_964263955.1 Coregonus lavaretus
GACTGACTGGTTGACTGGCTGTCTGGCTGGCTGGTTGACTGACTGGTTGACTGGCTGACTGACTGTCTCTTTTTTCCTCATTCTGGCAGGTATGGTGTTATGGCTTCTTTAGCAGGAAACACCCTGGTGTCTGAAAAAACATTTCATTATCTGGGCTTTGAGTTGGACGGTCTACCAACACTACTGTTATTATGCTGGATAGCTTTCTTTGAAAAAAACAGGAATATTTTTCATTTTGAATAGTATGCCACTAGATCATTTATCCTCTAGGACCACTGGACAAACTGGAGTAATATAATAGTGCTATTCGTGGCTAGATTTTTCACAAAACTGTTTGTATTATTCTGTTAACAACAATACAATATTATTATTCTGGAGTCTTTTTCCTTTCCCAGAAATGAATAACTTGCAGTATTTACAGCACAGTTACATCAAAGCTCCCTGGCACCACATTGTGAACGGCTTGTCTCACGTTGATGACTGTTCAGCAGGTGTTGGCTTTAATACTGTTCAGCAGGCGTTGGTTTTAATACTGTTCAGTAGGCGGCTTCAATACTGTTCAGTAGGCAGCTTCAATACTGTTCAGTAGGCGTTGGCTTCAATACTGTTCAGTAGACGGCTTCAATACTGTTCAGTAGGCGTTGGCTTCAATACTGTTCAGTAGACATTGGCTTCAATACTGTTCAGTAGGCGTTGGCTTCAATACTGTTCAGTAGACATTGACTTCAATACTGTTCAGTAGACATTGGCTTCAATACTGTTCAGTAGACATTGACTTCAATACTGTTCAGTAGGCATTGGGTTCAATACTGTTCAGTAGGCGTTGGGTTCAATACTGTTCAGTAGGCGTTGTCTTCAATACTGTTCAGTAGGCGTTGGCTTCAATACTGTTCAGTAGGCGTTGGGTTCAATACTGTTCAGTAGGCGTTGTCTTCAATACTGTTCAGCAGGCGTTGGCTTCAATACTGTTCAGCAGGCGTTGGCTTCAATACTGTTCAGTAGGCGGCGTCAATACTGTTCAGTAGGTGTTGGCTTCAATACTGTTCAGTAGGCGTTGGCTTCAATACTGTTCAGTAGACATTGGCTTCAATACTGTTCAGTAGGCGTTGGCTTCAATACTGTTCAGTAGACATTGACTTCAATACTGTTCAGTAGACATTGACTTCAATACTGTTCAGTAGACATTGGCTTCAATACTGTTCAGTAGACATTGACTTCAATACTGTTCAGTAGGCATTGGGTTCAATACTGTTCAGTAGGCGTTGGGTTCAATACTGTTCAGTAGGCGTTGTCTTCAATACTGTTCAGTAGGCGTTGGCTTCAATACTGTTCAGTAGGCGTTGGGTTCAATACTGTTCAGTAGGCGTTGTCTTCAATACTGTTCAGTAGGCGTTGGCTTCAATACTGTTCAGCAGGCGTTGGCTTCAATACTGTTCAGTAGGCGTTGGGTTCAATACTGTTCAGTAGGCGTTGGCTTCAATACTGTTCAGTAGGCATAGGCTTCAATACTGTTCAGTAGACATTGGCTTCAATACTGTTCAGTAGAAGTTGGCTTCAATACTGTTCAGTAGGCGTTGGCTTCAATACTGTTCAGTAGACATTGGCTTCAATACTGTTCAGTAGGTGTTGGATTCAATACTGTTCAGTAGACATTGGCTTCAATACTGTTCAGTAGGCGGCTTCAATACTGTTCAGTAGGCGTTGGCTTCAATACTGTTCAGTAGGCGTTGGCTTCAATACTGTTCAGTAGGCGGCTTCAATACTCTTCAGTAGACATTGGCTTCAATACTGTTCAGTAGACATTGGCTTCAATACTGTTCAGTAGGCATTGGCTTCAATACTGTTCAGTAGACATTGGCTTCAATACTGTTCAGTAGACTTTGGCTTCAATACTGTTCAGTAGACATTGGCTTGAATACTGTTCAGTAGGCGTTGGCTTCAATACTGTTCAGTAGGCAGCTTCAATACTGTTCAGTAGGCGTTGGCTTCAATACTGTTCAGTAGACGGCTTCAATACTGTTCAGTAGGCGTTGGCTTCAATACTGTTCAGTAGACATTGGCTTCAATACTGTTCAGTAGGCGTTGGCTTCAATACTGTTCAGTAGACATTGACTTCAATACTGTTCAGTAGACATTGGCTTCAATACTGTTCAGTAGACATTGACTTCAATACTGTTCAGTAGGCGTTGGGTTCAATACTGTTCAGTAGGCGTTGGGTTCAATACTGTTCAGTAGGCGTTGTCTTCAATAATGTTCAGTAGGTGTTGGCTTCAATACTGTTCAGCAGGCGTTGGCTTCAATACTGTTCAGTAGGCGTTGGGTTCAATACTGTTCAGTAGGCGTTGGCTTCAATACTGTTCAGTAGGCATAGGCTTCAATACTGTTCAGTAGACATTGGCTTCAATACTGTTCAGTAGAAGTTGGCTTCAATACTGTTCAGTAGGCGTTGGCTTCAATACTGTTCAGTAGACATTGGCTTCAATACTGTTCAGTAGGTGTTGGATTCAATACTGTTCAGTAGACATTGGCTTCAATACTGTTCAGTAGGCGGCTTCAATACTGTTCAGTAGGCGTTGGCTTCAATACTGTTCAGTAGGCGTTGGCTTCAATACTGTTCAGTAGGCGGCTTCAATACTGTTCAGTAGACATTGGCTTCAATACTGTTCAGTAGACATTGGCTTCAATACTGTTCAGTAGGCATTGGCTTCAATACTGTTCAGTAGACATTGGCTTCAATACTGTTCAGTAGACTTTGGCTTCAATACTGTTCAGTAGACATTGGCTTCAATACTGTTCAGTAGGCGTTGGCTTCAATACTGTTCAGTAGGCAGCTTCAATACTGTTCAGTAGGTGTTGGCTTCAATTCTGTTCAGTAGACATTGGCTTCAATATTGTTCAGTAGGCATTGGCTTCAATACTGTTCAGTAGGCGGCTTCAATACTATTCAGAAGGCGGCTTCAATACTGCTCAGTAGACATTGGCTTCAATATTGTTCAGTAGGCGTTGGCTTCAATACTGTTCAGTAGCCGTTGGCTTCAATACTGTTCAGTAGGCGTTGGCTTCAATACTGTTCAATTGGCATTGGCTTCAATACTGTTCAGTAGGCATTGGCTTCAATACTGTTCAGTAGGCATTGGCTTCAATACTGTTCAGTAGACATTGGTTTCAATACTGTTCAGTAGGCGGCTACAATACTGCTCAGTAGGCGGCTTCCATATTGTTCAGTAGGCGTTGTCTTCAATACTGTTCAGTAGGCGTTGGCTTCAATACTGTTCAGTGGGAGTTGGCTTCAATACTGTTCAGTAAGTGTTGGCTTCAATACTGTTCAGTAGGCATTGGCTTCAATACTGTTCAGTATGCAGCTTCAATACTGTTCAGTAGACATTGGCTTCAATACTGTTCAGTAGGCGTTGGCTTCAATACTGTTCAGTAGGCGGCTTCAATAATGTTCAGTAGACAATGGCTTCAATACTGTTCAGTAGGCGTTGGCTTCAATAATGTTCAGTAGGCGGCTTCAATACTGTTCAGTAGACAATGGCTTCAATACTGTTCAGTAGGCGTTGGCTTCAATACTGTTCAGTAGGCATTGGCTTCAATACTGTTCAGTAGGCATTGGCTTCAATACTGTTCAGTAGGCGTTGGCTTCAATACTGTTCAGTAGGCGTTGGCTTCAATACTGTTCAGTAGGCGTTGGCTTCAATACTGTTCAGTAGGCATTGGCTTCAATACTGTTCAGTAGACATTGGCTTCAATACTGTTCAGTAGACAATGGCTTCAATACTGTTCAGTAGACATTGGCTTCAATACTGTTCAGTAGGCGTTGGCTTCAATACTGTTCAGTAGGCATTGGCTTCAATACTGTTCAGTAGACATTGGCTTCAATACTGTTCAATAGGCGTTGGCTTCAATACTGTTCAGTAGGCATTGGCTTCAATACTGTTCAGTAGACATTGGCTTCAATACTGTTCAGTAGACATTGGCTTCAATACTGTTCAGTAGGCATTGGCTTCAATACTGTTCAGTAGGCATTGGCTTCAATACTGTTCAGTAGACATTGGCTTCAATACTGTTCAGTAGACATTGGCTTCAATACTGTTCAGTAGGCATTGGCTTCAATACTGTTCAGTAGACATTGGCTTCAATACTGTTCAGTAGACATTGGCTTCAATACTGTTCAGTAGGCGTTGGCTTCAATACTGTTCAGTAGACGTTAGCTTCAATACTGTTCAGTAGACATTGACTTCAATACTGTGCAGTAGACATTGGCTTCAATACTGTTCAGTAGGCGGCTTCAATACTTTTCAGTAGACATTGGCTTCAATACTGTTCAGTAGGTATTGGCTTCAATACTGTTCAGTAGGCGGCTTCAATACTGTTCAGTAGGCGTTAGCTTCAATACTGTTCAGTAGGCGTTGGCTTCAATACTGTTCAATAGGCGTTGTCTTCAATACTGTTCAGTAGGCGTTGGCTTCAATAATGTTCAGTAGGCATTGGCTTCAATACTGTTCAGTAGACATTGGCTTCAATACTGTTCAATAGGCGTTGGCTTCAATACTGTTCAGTAGGCATTGGCTTCAATACTGTTCAGTAGACATTGGCTTCAATACTGTTCAGTAGACATTGGCTTCAATACTGTTCAGTAGGCATTGGCTTCAATACTGTTCAGTAGACATTGGCTTCAATACTGTTCAGTAGACATTGGCTTCAATACTGTTCAGTAGGCGTTGGCTTCAATACTGTTCAGTAGACGTTAGCTTCAATACTGTTCAGTAGACATTGACTTCAATACTGTGCAGTAGACATTGGCTTCAATACTGTTCAGTAGGCGGCTTCAATACTTTTCAGTAGACATTGGCTTCAATACTGTTCAGTAGGTATTGGCTTCAATACTGTTCAGTAGGCGGCTTCAATACTGTTCAGTAGGCGTTAGCTTCAATACTGTTCAGTAGGCGTTGGCTTCAATACTGTTCAATAGACGTTGTCTTCAATACTGTTCAGTAGGCGTTGGCTTCAATAATGTTCAGTAGGCGTTGGCTTCAATACTGTTCAGTAGGCATTGTCTTCAATACTCTTCAGTAGGTGTTGGCTTCAATACTGTTCAGTGGACATTGGCTTCAATACTGTTCAGTAGACATTGGCTTCAATACTGTTCAGTAGGCGTTGGCTTCAATATTGTTCAGTAGGCGTTGGCTTCAATATTGTTCAGTAGGCGTTGGTTTCAATACTGTTCAGTAGGCGTTGTCTTCAATACCCTTCAGTAGGCGTTGGCTTCAATACTGTTCAGTAGGCGTTGGCTTCAATATTGTTCAGTAGGCGTTGGCTTCAATATTGTTCAGTAGGCGTTGGTTTCAATACTGTTCAGTAGGCGGCTTCAATACAGTTCAGTAGGCATTGGCTTCAATACTGTTCAGTAGACATTGGCTTCAATATTGTTCAGTAGGCGTTGGCTTCAATATTGTTCACTAGGCGTTGGTTTTAATACTGTTCAGTAGGCTTTGGCTTCAATACTGTTCAGTAGGCGGCTTCAATACTGTTCAGTAGACATTGGCTTCAATACTGTTCAGTAGGCGTTGGCTTCAATACTGTTCAGTAGGCGGCTTCAATACTGTTCAGTAGACATTGGCTTCAATATTGTTCAGTAGGTGTCGGCTTCAATACAGTTCAGTAGGCATTGGCTTCAATACTGTTCAGTAGGCGTTGGCTTCAATAATGTTCAGTAGACATTGGCTTCAATACTGTTCAGTAGGCGTTGGCTTCAATACTGTTCAATAGGCATTGGCTTCAATACTCTTCAGTAGGTGTTGGCTTCAATACTGTTCAGTAGGCAGCTTCAATACTGTTCAGTAGGCGGCTTTAATACTGTTCAGTAGGCATTGGCTTCAATATTGTTCAGTAGGCGTTGGCTTCAATACTGTTCAGTAGGCGGCTTCAATACTGTTCAGTAGACATTGGCTTCAATACTGTTCAGTAGGCATTGGCTTCAATATTGTTCAGTAGGCGTTGGCTTCAATATTGTTCAGTAGACATTGGCTTCAATACTGTTCAGTAGACATTGGCTTCAATACTGTTCAGTAGGCATTGGCTTCAATACTGTTCAGTAGGCGTTGGTTTTGATACTGTTCAGTAGACATTGGTTTCAATACTGTTCAGTAGGCGTTGGCTTCAATACTGTTCAGTAGGCATTGGCTTCAATACTGTTCAGTTGGATTTGGCTTCAATACTGTTCAGTTGGAGTTGGCTTCAATACTGTTCAGTAGGCATTGGCTTCAATACTGTTCAGTAGGCGTTGGTTTTAATACTGTTCAGTAGACATTGGCTTCAATACTGTTCAGTAGGTGTTGGCTTCAATACTGTTCAGTAGGCGGCTTCAATACTGTTCAGTAGACATTGGCTTCAATACTGTTCAGTAGGCATTGGCTTCAATACTGTTCAGTAGACATTGGCTTCAATACTGTTCAGTAGGCGTTGGCTTCAATACTGTTCAGTAGACATTGGCTTCAATACTGTTCAGTAGACATTGGCTTCAATACTGTTCAGTAGGCGTTGGCTTCAATACTGTTCAGTAGGCGTTAGCTTCAATACTGTTCAGTAGACATTGACTTCAATACTGTGCAGTAGACATTGGCTTCAATACTGTTCAGTAGGCGGCTTCAATACTGTTCAGTAGACATTGGCTTCAATACTTTTCAGTAGACATTGGCTTCAATACTGTTCAGTAGGCATTGGCTTCAATACTGTTCAGTAGACATTGGCTTCAATACTGTTCAGTAGGCGTTAGCTTCAATACTGTTCAGTAGGCGTTGGCTTCAATACTGTTCAGTAGACATTGGCTTCAATACTGTTCAGTAGACATTGGCTTCAATACTGTTCAGTAGGCGGCTTCAATACTGTTCAGTAGGCGTTGGCTTCAATACTGTTCAGTAGGCGTTGGCTTCAATACTGTTCAGTAGGCGTTGGCTTCAATACTGTTCAGTAGGTGTCGGCTTCAATACAGTTCAGTAGGCATTGGCTTCAATACTGTTCAGTAGGCGTTGGCTTCAATAATGTTCAGTAGACATTGGCTTCAATACTGTTCAGTAGGCGTTGGCTTCAATACTGTTCAATAGGCGTTGTCTTCAATACTGTTCAGTAAGCGTTGGCTTCAATAATGTTCAGTAGGCGTTGGCTTCAATACTGTTCAGTAGGCGTTGTCTTCAATACTCTTCAGTAGGTGTTGGCTTCAATACTGTTCAGTGGACATTGGCTTCAATACTGTTCAGTAGACATTGGCTTCAATACTGTTCAGTAGGCGTTGGCTTCAATATTGTTCAGTAGGCGTTGGCTTCAATATTGTTCAGTAGGCGTTGGTTTCAATACTGTTCAGTAGGCGTTGTCTTCAATACCCTTCAGTAGGCGTTGGCTTCAATACTGTTCAGTAGGCGTTGGCTTCAATATTGTTCAGTAGGCGTTGGCTTCAATATTGTTCAGTAGGCGTTGGTTTCAATACTGTTCAGTAGGCGGCTTCAATACAGTTCAGTAGGCATTGGCTTCAATACTGTTCACTAGGCGTTGGTTTTAATACTGTTCAGTAGGCTTTGGCTTCAATACTGTTCAGTAGGCGGCTTCAATACTGTTCAGTAGACATTGGCTTCAATATTGTTCACTAGGCGTTGGTTTTAATAAGGTTCAGTAGGCTTTGGCTTCAATACTGTTCAGTAGGCGGCTTCAATACTGTTCAGTAGACATTGGCTTTAATACTGTTCAGTAGGCGTTGGCTTCAATACTGTTCAGTAGGCGGCTTCAATACTGTTCAGTAGACATTGGCTTCAATATTGTTCAGTAGGTGTCGGCTTCAATACAGTTCAGTAGGCATTGGCTTCAATACTGTTCAGTAGGCGTTGGCTTCAATAATGTTCAGTAGACATTGGCTTCAATACTGTTCAGTAGGCGTTGGCTTCAATACTGTTCAATAGGCGTTGGCTTCAATACTGTTCAGTAGGCTTTGGCTTCAATACTGTTCAGTAGGCGTTGGCTTCAATACTGTTCAGTAGGCATTGTCTTCAATACTCTTCAGTAGGCATTGGCTTCAATACTGTTCAGTAGGCAGCTTCAATACTGTTCAGTAGGCGGCTTCAATACTGTTCAGTATACATTGGCTTCAATACTGTTCAGTAGGCGTTGGCTTCAATATTGTTCAGTAGGCGTTGGCTTCAATATTGTTCAGTAGGCGTTGGCTTCAATATTGTTCAGTAGGCGTTGGCTTCAATACTGTTCAGTAGGCGTTGGTTTTGATACTGTTCAGTAGACATTGGTTTCAATACTGTTCAGAAGGTGTTGGCTTCAATACTGCTCAGTAGGCGTTGGCTTCAATACTGTTCAGTAGGCATTGGCTTCAATACTGTTCAGTTGGATTTGGCTTCAATACTGTTCAGTTGGAGTTGGCTTCAATACTGTTCAGTAGGCATTGGCTTCAATACTGTTCAGTAGGCGTTGGTTTTAATACTGTTCAGTAGGCGTTGTCTTCAATACCCTTCAGTAGGCGTTGGCTTCAATACTGTTCAGTAGGCGTTGGCATCAATATTGTTCAGTAGGCGTTGGCTTCAATATTGTTCAGTAGGCGTTGGTTTCAATACTGTTCAGTAGGCGGCTTCAATACAGTTCAGTAGGCATTGGCTTCAATACTGTTCACTAGGCGTTGGTTTTAATACTGTTCAGTAGGCTTTGGCTTCAATACTGTTCAGTAGGCGGCTTCAATACTGTTCAGTAGACATTGGCTTCAATATTGTTCACTAGGCGTTGGTTTTAATACTGTTCAGTAGGCTTTGGCTTCAATACTGTTCAGTAGGCGGCTTCAATACTGTTCAGTAGACATTGGCTTTAATACTGTTCAGTAGGCGTTGGCTTCAATACTGTTCAGTAGGCGGCTTCAATACTGTTCAGTAGACATTGGCTTCAATATTGTTCAGTAGGTGTCGGCTTCAATACAGTTCAGTAGGCATTGGCTTCAATACTGTTCAGTAGGCGTTGGCTTCAATAATGTTCAGTAGACATTGGCTTCAATACTGTTCAGTAGGCGTTGGCTTCAATACTGTTCAATAGGCGTTGGCTTCAATATTGTTCAGTAGGCTTTGGCTTCAATACTGTTCAGTAGGCGTTGGCTTCAATACTGTTCAGTAGGCATTGTCTTCAATACTCTTCAGTAGGCATTGACTTCAATACTGTTCAGTAGGCAGCTTCAATACTGTTCAGTAGGCGGCTTCAATACTGTTCAGTAGACATTGGCTTCAATACTGTTCAGTAGGCGTTGGCTTCAATATTGTTCAGTAGGCGTTGGCTTCAATATTGTTCAGTAGGCGTTGGCTTCAATATTGTTCAGTAGGCGTTGGCTTCAATACTGTTCAGTAGGCGTTGGTTTCGATACTGTTCAGTAGACATTGGTTTCAATACTGTTCAGAAGGTGTTGGCTTCAATACTGCTCAGTAGGCGTTGGCTTCAATACTGTTCAGTAGGCATTGGCTTCAATACTGTTCAGTTGGATTCGGCTTCAATACTGTTCAGTTGGAGTTGGCTTCAATACTGTTCAGTAGGCATTGGCTTCAATAATGTTCAGTAGGCGTTGGTTTTAATACTGTTCAATAGACATTGGCTTCAATACTGTTCAGTAGGTGTTGGCTTCAATACTGTTCAGTAGGCGGCTTCAATACTGTTCAGTAGGCATTGGCTTCAATACTGTTCAGTAGGCATTGGCTTCAATACTGTTCAGTAGACATTGGCTTCAATACTGTTCAGTAGGCGTTGGCTTCAATACTGTTCAGTAGACATTGGCTTCAATACTGTTCAGTAGGTGTTGGCTTCAATACTGTTCAGTAGGCGTTGGCTTCAATACTGTTCAGTAGGCGGCTTCAATACTGTTCAGTAGGCGGCTTCAATACTGTTCAGTAGACATTGGCTTCAATATTGTTCAGTAGGTGTCGGCTTCAATACAGTTCATTAGGCATTGGCTTCAATACTGTTCAGTAGGCGTTGGTTTTAATACTGTTCAGTAGGCTTTGGCTTCAATACTGTTCAGTAGGCGGCTTCAATACTGTTCAGTAGACATTGGCTTCAATACTGTTCAGTAGGCGTTGGCTTCAATACTGTTCAGTAGGCGGCTTCAATACTGTTCAGTAGACATTGGCTTCAATATTGTTCAGTAGGTGTCGGCTTCAATACAGTTCAGTAGGCATTGGCTTCAATACTGTTCAGTAGGCGTTGGCTTCAATACTGTTCAGTAGACATTGGCTTCAATACTGTTCAGTAGGCGTTGGCTTCAATACTGTTCAATAGGCGTTGTCTTCAATACTGTTCAGTAGGCGTTGGCTTCAATACTGTTCAGTAGGCGTTGGCTTCAATACTGTTCAGTAGGCATTGTCTTCAATACTCTTCAGTAGGCGTTGGCTTCAATACTGTTCAGTAGGCGTTGGCTTCAATACTGTTCAGTAGGCAGCTTCAATACTGTTCAGTAGGCGGCTTCAATACTGTTCAGTAGACATTGGCTTCAATACTGTTCAGTAGGCGTTGGCTTCAATATTGTTCAGTAGGCGTTGGCTTCAATATTGTTCAGTAGGCGTTGGCTTCAATATTGTTCAGTAGGCGTTGGCTTCAATACTGTTCAGTAGGCGTTGGTTTTGATACTGTTCAGTAGACATTGGTTTCAATACTGTTCAGAAGGTGTTGGCTTCAATACTGCTCAGTAGGCGTTTGCTTCAATACTGTTCAGTAGGCATTGGCTTCAATACTGTTCAGTTGGATTTGGCTTCAATACTGTTCAGTTGGAGTTGGCTTCAATACTGTTCCGTAGGCATTGGCTTCAATACTGTTCAGTAGGCATTGGTTTTAATACTGTTCAGTAGACATTGGCTTCAATACTGTTCAGTAGGTGTTGGCTTCAATACTGTTCAGTAGGCGGCTTCAATACTGTTCAGTAGGCATTGGCTTCAATACTGTTCAGTAGGCATTGTCTTCAATACTGTTCAGTAGACATTGGCTTCAATACTGTTCAGTAGGCGTTGGCTTCAATACTGTTCAGTAGACATTGGCTTCAATACTGTTCAGTAGGCGTTGGCTTCAATACTGTTCAGTAGACATTGGCTTCAATACTGTTCAGTAGGCGTTGGCTTCAATACTGTTCAGTAGGCATTGGCTTCAATACTGTTCAGTAGGCGTTGGCTTCAATACTGTTCAGTAGGCGTTGGCTTCAATACTGTTCAGTAGACATTGGCTTCAATACTGTTCAGTAGGCATTGGCTTCAATACTGTTCAGTAGGCGTTGGCTTCAATACTGTTCAGTAGACATTGGCTTCAATACTGTTCAGTAGGCATTGGCTTCAATACTGTTCAGTAGGCATTGGCTTCAATACTGTTCAGTAGGCGTTGGCTTCAATACTGTTCAGTAGGCGTTGGCTTCAATACTGTTCAGTAGACATTGGCTTCAATACTGTTCAGTAGGCATTGGCTTCAATACTGTTCAGTAGACATTGGCTTCAATAATGTTCAGTAGGCATTGGCTTCAATACTGTTCAGTAGGCGTTGGCTTCAATACTGTTCAGTAGGTGTTGGCTTCAATACTGTTCAGTAGGCATTGGCTTCAATACTGTTCAGTAGACATTGGCTTCAATACTGTTCAGTAGGCGTTGGCTTCAATACTGTTCAGTAGGCATTGGCTTCAATACTGTTCAGTAGGCATTGGCTTCAATACTGTTCAGTAGACATTGGCTTCAATACTGTTCAGTAGGCGTTGGCTTCAATACTGTTCAGTAGACATTGGCTTCAATAATGTTCAGTAGGCATTGGCTTCAATACTGTTCAGTAGGCATTGGCTTCAATACTGTTCAGTAGGCGTTGGCTTCAATACTGTTCAGTAGGCGTTGGCTTCAATACTGTTCAGTAGGCGTTGGCTTCAATACTGTTCAGTAGACATTGGCTTCAATACTGTTCAGTAGACATTGGCTTCAATACTGTTCAGTAGGCATTGGCTTCAATACTGTTCAGTAGACATTGGCTTCAATACTGTTCAGTAGACATTGGCTTCAATACTGTTCAGTAGACATTGGCTTCAATACTGTTCAGTAGGCATTGGCTTCAATAATGTTCAGTAGACATTGGCTTCAATACTGTTCAGTAGACATTGGCTTCAATACTGTTAAGTAGGCATTGGCTTCAATAATGTTCAGTAGGCGTTGGCTTCAATACTGTTCAGTAGGCATTGGCTTCAATACTGTTCAGTAGACATTGGCTTCAATACTGTTCAGTAGGCGTTGGCTTCAATACTGTTCAGTAGGCATTGGCTTCAATACTGTTCAGTAGACATTGGCTTCAATAATGTTCAGTAGACATTGGCTTCAATACTGTTCAGTAGACATTGGCTTCAATACTGTTCAGTAGGCATTGGCTTCAATACTGTTCAGTAGACATTGGCTTCAATACTGTTCAGTAGGCGTTGGCTTCAATACTGTTCAGTAGGCATTGGCTTCAATACTGTTCAGTAGGCATTGGCTTCAATACTGTTCAGTAGACATTGGCTTCAATACTGTTCAGTAGGCGTTGGCTTCAATACTGTTCAGTAGACATTGGCTTCAATAATGTTCAGTAGGCATTGGCTTCAATACTGTTCAGTAGGCATTGGCTTCAATACTGTTCAGTAGGCATTGGCTTCAATACTGTTCAGTAGGCGTTGGCTTCAATACTCTTCAGTAGGCGTTGGCTTCAATACTGTTCAGTAGACATTGGCTTCAATACTGTTCAGTAGACATTGGCTTCAATACTGTTCAGTAGGCATTGGCTTCAATACTGTTCAGTAGACATTGGCTTCAATACTGTTCAGTAGACATTGGCTTCAATACTGTTCAGTAGACATTGGCTTCAATACTGTTCAGTAGGCATTGGCTTCAATAATGTTCAGTAGACATTGGCTTCAATACTGTTCAGTAGACATTGGCTTCAATACTGTTAAGTAGGCATTGGCTTCAATAATGTTCAGTAGGCGTTGGCTTCAATACTGTTCAGTAGGCATTGGCTTCAATACTGTTCAGTAGACATTGGCTTCAATACTGTTCAGTAGGCGTTGGCTTCAATACTGTTCAGTAGGCATTGGCTTCAATACTGTTCAGTAGACATTGGCTTCAATAATGTTCAGTAGACATTGGCTTCAATACTGTTCAGTAGACATTGGCTTCAATACTGTTCAGTAGGCATTGGCTTCAATACTGTTCAGTAGACATTGGCTTCAATACTGTTCAGTAGACATTGGCTTCAATACTGTTCAGTAGGCGTTGGCTTCAATACTGTTCAGTAGGCATTGGCTTCAATACTGTTCAGTAGACATTGGCTTCAATAATGTTCAGTAGACATTGGCTTCAATACTGTTCAGTAGACATTGGCTTCAATACTGTTCAGTAGGCATTGGCTTCAATACTGTTCAGTAGGCATTGGCTTCAATACTGTTCAGTAGGCATTGGCTTCAATACTGTTCAGTAGACATTGGCTTCAATAATGTTCAGTAGGCATTGGCTTCAATACTGTTCAGTAGGCGTTGGCTTCAATACTGTTCAGTAGGTGTTGGCTTCAATACTGTTCAGTAGACATTGGCTTCAATATTGTCCACGTCACCAACAAACTAACATGGTCCAAGCATACCAAAGCAGTTGTGAGGAGGGTACGACAAAACCTATTCCCCCTTAGGAGACTGAAAAGATTTGGCATGGGTCCTCAGATCCTCAAAAGGTTCTACAGCTGCACCATCGAGAGCATCCTGACTGGTTGCATCACTGCCTGGTATGGCAACTGCTCAGCCTCCGACCGCAAGGCACTACAGAGGGTAGTGCGTACGGCCCAGTACATCTCTGGGACCAAGCTTCCTGCCATCCAGGACCTCTATACCAGGCTGTGTCAGAGGAAGGCCCTAAAAATTGTCAAAGACTCCAGCCACCCTAGTCATAGACTGTTCTCTCTGCTACCGCACGGCAAGTCTAGGACTAAAAGGCTCCTTAACGGTTTCTACCCCCAAGCCAAAAGACTGCTGAACATCTAATGAATACCCAGACTATTTGCATTGCCCCCCGCCCCCCCTTTTGTTTTTACACTGCTGCTACTCGCTGTTTATTATCTATGCATAGTCACTTTAGTTTATTTAGTAAATATTTTCTTAACTCTATTTCTTGAACTGCATTGTTGGTTAAGGGCTTGTAAGTAAGCATTTCACGGTAAGGTCTACACCTGTTGTATTCGGTACATGTGACAAATAAAACTTGATTTGATTTGATTTATAGAGAACTAAGGTTCCCCCATGGCCTGAGAGAACTAAGGTTCCCCCATGGCCTAAGGTTCCCCCATGGCCTAAGGTTCCCCCATGGCCTGAGAGAGAGTGTGTAGACATGGCCTGCATCCTATCCTACAGGCCCAGGTCAAAAGTAGTGCACTACAGTTCTTTCAAAAAGTATTCAGACCCCTTGACTTTTCCCCATTTTGTTACGTTGCAGCCTTATTCTTAAGTGGATTAAAAAAATTATAGTCCTCAGCAGTCTACACACTATACCCCATAATGACAAAGCAAAAACAGGTGTTTAGAAATGTTTGCAAATAATATTTCATATTTACATAAGTATTCAGATCCTTTGCTCTGAGACTCGAAATTGAGCTCAGGTGCATCCTGTTTCCATTGATCATCCTTGAGATGTTTCTACAACTTGATTAGAGTCCACCTATGGTAAATTAAATTGAGTGGACATGATTTGGAAAGGCACACACCTGTCTATATAAGGTCCCACAGTTGACAGTGCATGTCAGAGCACAAACCAAGCCATGAGGTCGAAGGAATTGTCCGTAGAGCTCCGAGACAGGATTGTGTCGAGGCACAGATCTGGGGAAGGGTACCCCAAAATGTCTGCAGCATTGAAGGTCCCCAAGAACACAGTGGCCTCCATCATTCTTAAATGGAAGAAGTTTGGCCTACCGGCTAAACTGAGCAATCGGGGGAGAAGGGCCTTGGTCAGGGAGGTGACCAAGAACCCGATGGTCACTCAAACAGAGCTCTAGAGTTCCTCTGTGGAGATGGTAGAACCTTCCAGAAGGACGACCATCTCTGCAGCACTCCACCAATCAGGCCATACAGAAGCCACTCCTCAGTAAAAGGCACGACAGCCCGCTTGGAGTTTTATAAAAGGCACCTAAAGACTCTCAGACCAGAAACAAGATTCTCTGGTCTGATGAAACCAAGTTTGAACTCTTTGGCCTGAATGCCAAGCGTCACGTCAGGAGGAAACCTGGCACCATCCCTACGGTGAAGCATGGTGGTGGCAGCGTCATGCTGTGGGGATGTTTTTCAGCGGCAGGGACTGGGAGACTAGTCAGGATCAAGGCAAAGATGAACGGAGCAAAGTACAGAGAGATCCTTGATGAAAACCCGCTCCAGAGCGCTCAGGACCTCAGACTGGGGCGAAGGTTCACCTTCCAACAGGGCAACGACCCTAAGCACACAACCAAGACAACGCAGGAGTGGCTTCGGAACAAGTCTCTGAATGTCCTTGAGTGGCCCAGCCAGAGCCCAGACTTGAACCCAATCGAACATCTCTGGAGAGACCTGAAAATAGCTGTGCAGCAACGCTCCCCAATCCAACCTGACAAAGCTTGAGAGGATCTGCAGAGAAGAATGGGAGAAACTCCCCAAATACAGGTGTGGCAAGTTTTTTAAAACGTTTTTTTAACCTTTATTTAACCAGGTAAGCCAGTTGAGAACAAGTTCTCATTTACAACTGCGACCTGGCCAAGATAAAGCAAAGCAGTGTGATAAAAACAACAAGACAAAGTTACATATGGGGTAAACAAAACGTACAGTCAATAACACAATAGAAAATCTATATACAGTGTGTGCAAATGTAGTAAGTTATGGAGGTAAGGCAATAAATAGGCCATAGTGCAAAATAATTACAATTTAGTATTAACAATGGAATGGTAGATGTGCAGAAGATGATGTGCAAATAGAGATACTGGGGTGCAAATGAGCAAAATAAATAACAATATGGGGATGAGGTAGTTGGGTGGGCTAATTTCAGATGGGCTGTGTACAGGTGCAGTGATCGGTAAGGTGCTCTGACAACTGATGCTTAAAGTTAGTGAGGGAGATAAGTGTCTCCAGCTTCAGAGATTTTTGCAATTCGTTCCAGTCATTTGCAGCAGAGAACTGGAAGGAATGGCGGCCAAAGGAGGTGTTGGCTTTGGGGATGACCAGTGAGATATACCTGCTGGAGTGCATACTACGGGTGGCTGTTGCTATGGTGACCAATGAGCTAAGATAAGGCGGGGATTTGCCTAGCAGTGATTTATAGATGACCTGGAGCCAGTGGGTTTGGTGACAAATATGTAGTGAGGACCAGCCAACGAGAGCGTACAGGTCACAGTGGTGGGTAGTGTATGGGGCTTTGGAGACAAAACGGATGGCACTGTGATAGACTACATCCAATTTGCTGAGTAGAGTGTTGGAGGCTATTTTGTAAATGACATCGCTGAAGTCAAGGATCGGTAGGATAGTCAGTTTTACGAGGGCATGTTTGGCAGCATGAGTGAAGGAGGAATTGTTTGCGAAATAGGAAGCCGATTCTAGATTTAACTTTGGATTGGAGATGCTTAATGTGAGTCTGGAAGGAGAGTTTACAGTCTAACCAGACACCTAGGTATTTGTAGTTGTCCACATATTCTAAGTCAGACCCGCCGAGAGTAGTGATTCTAGTCGGGCGGGCGGGTGCAAGCAGCGTTTGATTGAAGAGCATGCATTTAGTTTTACTAGCGTTTAAGAGCAGTTGGAGGCTACGGAAGGAGTGCTGTATGGCGTTGAAGCTCGTTTGGAGGTTTGTTAACACAGTGTCCAATGAAGGGCCAGATGTATACAAAATGGTGTCGTCCGCATAGAGGTGGATCCGAGCATCACCAGCAGCAAGAGCGACATCATTGATATGCACGTTATAGATATACAAGCTTGTAGCGTCATACCCAAGATGACTCAATGCTGTAATCGCTGCCAATGGTGCTTCAACAAAGTACTGAGTAAAGGGTCTGAATAGTTGTGCAAATGCAATTTTTCAGTTTTGTATTTTTTTAAATTGGCAAAACTTCCTAGAAACCTGTTTTTGCTTTGTCATTATGAGGTATTGTATATAGATTGAAGAGTGAAAAAAAACGATTTAATCCTTTGGAGAATAAGGCTGTAACGTAATAAAATGTGGAAAAAGTCAAGGGGTCTGAATACTTTCTGAATGCACTGGTAGGGAATGGGGCACCATGGAGACAATGGAGAGATCATGTGACATGGTTAGGGAGGTTACGGAGGGGGGACTGGGATCAAAGATTCTTCTTCCTTGCTGAAAACTGAAATCAGGTCACATAGACATATAACTGATTGAATACACGTTTTGCTAAAAATGGTTTAGGCAAAGCTGAGAGCAAATATTCTTGACAGACGTAACAGTTGCCTTTTTGAACTTAATTTCCCAGAAATAATCATTAACATTTGTGAATTACCTTTTACACAAATAATTTACCTTCCAAGTAGTCAACTTAGCATTTCCAGTCAGTCATGTGAACCTCCTGAGGCACAGATGAGGTCACAACTCGTAGCATTTCAGAAAAAGTTTATTTCCCAGATGAGAATATCAACAGTACAATGTAAAGGTGTGTATCTGTTCTGGGAAAGCATGTACCTCCTGACCATGAGTTGGATCTCCATTCATTCATTCATTCATGACACCACACCCCTCATGAAACAACAATTGCAATAAAAAAAAAAACAGACATTCTTTCCCACGGTCAATGGTTGAGCAAGGCAAGCTGAGACCGGTACCCTAGAGACACATGCACACCCATATGCAATCAAACACACACACATGCGTGCACACATTCTGAAATACACACAGTCGTCTGTCCCACGTGAACTTCTCCTCCCACACACACCTGTTGACAAACGGGGACATCACTCCTTCCCAGGCCTCCCTGAACCCTTCTCTACCTTAGCCTGAACTAATAAGGCGGCTTTATACCGAAATCAGCCAAATTAGTCCTTTTGCATTGCCAACAAAAGAGACATGAAATATTATTTGAATATGGACAAACCTACCCACTGCACGTAGCAGTCCAGACTTTTATGGTTAAATGTGGGTCATTGTTTGTGTTTTATGTTATGTTGCATTGTGTACATTAATCTTAAAGGGGAATGGAGACGCTAGGCTGTAGAACTCCAGCTGTCACTGTAAGACTCCAGATCACCTTTACTCCACACAGAGAGGCACGTACAAAGCTCTCCCTCGCCCTCCGTTTGGCTAATCTGACCATAACACTATCCTCCTGATTCCCGCTTACAAGCAAAAACTCAAACAGGAATTACCAGTGACACACTCAATATGGAAGTGGTCAAATGAAGCGGATGCTAAGCGACACGACAGTTTCGCTAGCACAGACTGGAATATGGTCCGGGATTCATCCAGTGGCATTGTGGACTTTCCCACATCAGTCACCGGCTTCATTAATAAGTGCATTGATGACGTCGTCCCCACAGTGACCGAACGTACATATCCCAACCAGAAGCTATTACAGGAAACATCCTGTGGAGGAAATGAATGAACTACATACTACGCTGTTTAATTAGACATACTACGCTGTTTAATTAGACATACTACGCTGTTTAATTAGACATACTATGCTGTTTAATTAGACATACTACGCTGTTTAATTAGACATACTAAGCTGTTTAATTAGACATACTACGCTGTTGTTTTACTTAAAGAATTGTCCATTGTTACATACTAGTATTTTTTACTGATACAAACTTGTCTTGTGTGACTTAGTCCTAAATCTGAGCGTCCAGATTAATGAGCCGTTTGGGTGCGACCGCAGTATGTGACCTCCTGTGTTTACAATCGGCAGGAATTTGGCTATATGGGAATTACAGGGAGGAACTCTGGTGAGTTCACACTCTTCCTATCTTTAGACAATGCTAGTGAGTTCACACTCTTCCTATCTTCAAACAATGCTAGTGAGTTCACTCTCTTACTATCTTTAGACAACGCTAGTGAGTTCACGCTCTTCCTATATTTAGACAACGCTAGTGAGTTCACGCTCTTCCTGTCTTTAGACAACGCTAGTGAGTTCACGCTCTTCCTGTCTTTAGACAACGCTAGTGAGTTCACGCTCTTCCTATATTTAGACAATGCTAGTGAGTTCACGCTCTTCCTATATTTAGACAACGCTAGTGAGTTCACGCTCTTCCTATATTTAGACAATGCTAGTGAGTTCACGCTCTTCCTATATTTAGACAACGCTAGTGAGTTCACGCTCTTCCTATCTTTAGACAACGCTAGTGAGTTCACGCTCTTCCTGTCTTTAGACAACGCTAGTGAGTTCACGCTCTTCCTATATTTAGACAACGCTAGTGAGTTCACGCTCTTCCTGTATTTAGACAACGCTAGTGAGTTCACGCTCTTCCTGTCTTTAGACAACACTAGTGAGTTCACGCTCTTCCTGTCGTTAGACAACGCTAGTGAGTTCACGCTCTTCCTATCCTACACCTCCAGCATGCTGATTGGCTGAGATAGGAATTAGTTTATGTGGACGTAATACGATCTCATAATTGTTCAGTCATTTCTTTGGCAATAGTCTTCCTCTGGCATGTCTCTGTTAGGGTTTTAGTTCTGGGGATTACATGCTGTTCAGAGAGTGTAGAAGTGTGTGTGTATAGGAGCGGTCTCCAGCAGGTCAATCGCCAGCTACCAGTCGATGGCCCAAACTATTCTTAAAAGCATGTATTTTTCATGTTCCACTGCAAACTGTCATAAATAAATCTCAGAAGTATAAGACAACTCAAGCTCCCGGCTACTATTATTCATGGATGTGTTCTTAGGCAAAATTGTGAGTGAGCCCACTCCCTTGGCTGAGAAGCAACCCCACACATGAATGGTCTCAGGATGCTTTACTGTTGGCATGACACAGGACTGATGGTAGCTCTCACCTGGTCTTCTCCGGACAAGCTTTTTTTCCGGATGCCCCAAACAATCGGAAAGGGGATTCATCAGGAAAAATGACGTTACCCCAGTCCTCAGCAGTCCAATCCCTGTACCTTTTGCAGAATATCAGTGGCTTCCTCGCTGCCCTTCTTGACACCAGGCCATCCTCCAAAAGTCTTTGCCTCACTGTGCGTGCAGATGCACTCACACCTGCCTGCTGCCATTCCTGAGCAAGCTCTGCACTGGTGGTGCCCCGATCCCACAGCTGAATCAACTTTAGGAGACGGTCCTGGCGCTTGCTGGACTTTCTTGGGCACCCTGAAGCCTTCTTCACAACAATTGAACCTCTCTCCTTGAAGTTCTTGATGATCCGATAAATGGTTGATTTAGGTGCAATCTTACTAGCAGCAATATCCTTGCCTGTGAAGCCCTTTTTGTGCAAAGCAATTACATTTTACATTTACATTTTAGTCATTTAGCAGACGCTCTTATCCAGAGCGACTTACAGGAGCAATTAGGGTTAAGTGCCTTGCTTAAGGGCACATCGACAGATTTTTCACCTAGTCGGCTCGGGGATTAGAACCAGCGACCTTTCGGTTACTGGCACAACGCTCTTACCCACTAAGCTACCTGCCGCAATGATGACGGCACGTGTTTCCTTGCAGGTAACCATGGTTAACAGAGGAAGAACAATGGTTTCAAGCACCACCCTCCTTTTAAAGCTTCCAGTCTGTTATTCTAACTCAATCAGCATGACAGAGTGATCTCCAGCCTTGTCCTCGTCAACACTCTCACCTGTGTTAACGAGAGAATCACTGACATGATGGCAGCTTTCTTTCTTTTTGGGATGAAGTTCATTTTCATGGCAAAGAGGGACTTTGCAATTAATTGCAATTCATCTGATCACTCTTCATAACATTCTGGAGTATATGCAAATTGCCATCATAAAAACTGAGGCAGCAGACTTTGTGAAAATTAATATTTGTGTAATTCTCAAAACTTTTGACCACGACTGTAGAGAGAGATATGTTGGTTTGGAAGCCTCATGTTTTTCTACAGCAGTAAATGGAATGGTACCCACTGGACACAAACAGTTTGAATCAACGTTGTTTCAACGTAATTTGTGAACGTATTGTGATGTGGAGTCTACGTGGAAAATGCATTGAATTTGAAAAAAGTAATGAACTGTGGTTTTGAGGGTGAAATTTCAACCACAGGATTATGTCATCATGGTAATTACATTTACACATAACTGATGCTATTTAGGCCTACACGGAACTGCCAAAATAAAGGAAACACCAACATAAAGTGTCTTAATAGGGCGTTGGGCCACAACGAGCCAGAACAGCTTCAACGCTCCTTGGCATAGATTCTACAGGAGTCTGGAACTATATTGGAGGGAAGCGACACCATTATTCCACAAGAAATTCACCATAAGTGTTCAATTGGGTTGAGATCTGGTGACTGAGACGGCCGTGGCATATGGTTTACATTGTTTTCATGCTCATCTTTTTTTCAGTGCGTATGTGTATGCAATGTATGTGTGTGTGTGTGTGTGTGTGTGTGTGTGTGTGTGTGTGTGTGTGTGTGTGTGTGTGTGTGTGTGTGTGTGTGTGTGTGTGTGTGTGTGTGTGTGTGTGTGGGTGTATGTGTGTGTGTGTGTGTGTGTGGGTGAGGGGGATCTGTCAGAGTGTCAGTGTAAACTTTGCTGCTGTTGTTGTTCAGACTGACAGAACTCAGCATTCAGAGGATACTGATACTGCCAATAAGTTGGATGCCAGTAAGTGGACTCTCTTTCTCTCTCGCTCTCTCTCTCTCTCTCTCTCTCTCTCTCTGTCTCTCTCTCTCTCTCTCTCTCTCTCTCTCTCTCTCTCTCTCTCTTATTTTCACCTCTCTCTCTCTCTATCTCTCTCTCTCTCTGTCTCTATCTCTCTCTCTCTCTCTGTCTCTCTCTCTCTCTCTCTCTCTCTCTCTCTATGTCTCTCTCTCTCTGTCTCTCTCTCTCTCTCTCTCTCTCTCTCTCTCTCTCTCCTCTCTCTCTCTCTCTATCTCTCTCTCTGTTCTCTCTCTGTTCTCTCTCTGTTCTCTCTCTGTTCTCTCTCTGTTCTCTCTCTCTCTCACTCTCTCTCTCATTTCAATTTCAATTTAAGGGCTTTATTGGCATGGGAAACGTGTGTTAACATTGCCAAAGTAAGTGAAACAGATAATAAACAAAAGTGAAAAAAACAATAAATATTAACAGTAAACATTACACTCACAAAGTACAACAATAATAAAGAGATTTCAAATGTCATATTATGTTTATATACAGTGTTGTAACAATGTGCAAATAGTTAAAGTACAAATGGGAAAATAAATAAACATAAATATGGGTTGTATTTACAATGGTGTTTGTTCTTCACTGGTTGCACTTTTCTTGTGGCAACAGGTCACAAATCTTGCTGCTGTAATGGCACACTGTGGTATTTCATCCAATAGATATTGGAGTTCATCAAAATTGGGTTTATTTTCAAACTCTTTGTGGGTCTGTGTAATCTGAGGGAAATATGTGTCTCTAATATGGTCATACATTTGGCAGGAGGTTAGGAAGTGCAGCTCAGTTTCCACCTCATTTTGTGGGCAGTGTGCAAATAGCCTGTCTTCTCTTGAGAGCAAGGTCTGCCTACGGCGTCCTCTCTCAATAGCAAGGCTATGCTCACTGAGTCTGTACATAGTCAAAGCTTTCCTTAAGTGGTCAGGTATTCTGCCACTGTGTACTCTCTGTTTAGGGCCAAATAGCATTCTAGTTTGCTCCGTTTTTTTGTTAATTCTTTCCAATGTGCCAAGTAATAATATTTGTGTTGTCTCATGATTTGGTTGTCTCTCTCTCGCTCTCTAGTTTCTCTCACTCACTAGATTATCTCTCTCTCTCTCTCTCTTATTTAACCTCTCGCTCTCTTCTTTCACCTCTCTTCTTTTCACTCTCTCTCTCTCTCTCTCTCTCTCTCTCTCTCTCTCTCTCTCTCTCTCTCTCTCTCAATAGCAAGGCTATGCTCACTGAGTCTGTACATAGTCAAAGCTTTCCTTAAGTTTGGGTCAGTCACAGTGGTCAGGTATTCTCCGTTTTTTGTAAATTCTTTCCAATGTGACAAGTAAGATATTTTTGTTGTCTCATGATTTGGTTGGGTCTAATTGTTTTGCTCTCTCTCTCTCTCTCTCTCTCTCTCTCTCCTTTTCATAATGTCACCTGAAACGTTTACTAAACAGCCCAGGGCTTCTGTCTGTTTTCAGTGCCACTTATTTCTCTCTCTCTTTCTCTTTCATTCTCTTTTTTGTGGGAGGCGGAGGGAGAGGAGAGAGAGCAGGTTTTGTGTGACGCACCTCTCTCTCCTGTCCCTAAAGGTCTTAGGCCCTCTCTAGGCCATACTGGGGCTAATGCAACCACAGGTATGGACAGGTAGGTATGGACAGGTAGATATGGACTCAGGTAGATATGGACTCAGGTAGGTATGGACTCAGGTAGGTATGGACTCAGGTAGGTATGGACTCAGGTAGGTATGGACTCAGGTAGGTATGGACTCAGGTAGGTATGGACTCAGGTAGGTGCACCAGATGTATTTGAGTTGCACCAGATTTTGTATTCAGACCCCTTCACGTTTCCACATTTTGTTACGTTACAGCCTTATTCTAAAATTGATTAAATAAAACATTTTCCTGTTTCCATTGATCATCCTTGACATGTTTCTACAACTTGATTGGAATCCACCTGTGGTAAATCCAATTGATTGGACATGATTTGGAAAGGCACACACCTGTCTATATAAGGTCCCACTGTTGACAGTGCATGTCAAAGCAAAAACCAAGCCATGAGGTAGAAGGAATTGTCTGTAGGGTTCCGAGACAGGATTGTTTCGAGGCAAAGATCTGTGGAAGGGTAACAAAAGATTCTCTGGTCTGATGAAAACAAGAATGAACTCTTTGGCCTGATTGCCAAGCGTCACGTCTGGAGGAAACCAGGCACCGCTCATCACCTGGCCAACACCATCCCTACGGTGAAGCATGGTGGTGGCAGCATCATGCTGTGGGGATGTTTTTCAGCAGTAGGGACTGGGAGACTAGTCAGGACCGAGGGAAAGATGAACGAAGCAAAGTACAGAGAGATCCTTGATGAAAACCTGCTCCAGAGCGCTCAGGACCTCAGACTGGGGCGAAGGTTCACCTTCAACAGGACAACGACCCTAAGCACACAGCCAAGACAACGCAGGAGTGGCATCGGTACAAGTCTCTGCGTCCTTGAGTGGCCCAGCCAGAGCCCGGAACCCGATTGAACATCTATGGAGAGACCTGAAAATAGCTGTGCAGCAACGCTCCCCATCCAACCTGACAGAGCTTGAGAGGATCTACAGAGAACAATGGGAGAAACTACAAGCTTGTAGCTACCCAAGAAGACTCGAGGCTGTAATCGCTGCCAAAGGTGCGTCAACAAGGTACTGATTAAAGGCTCTAAATTCTTATGTAAATGTGATATTTCATTATTATTATTTTTTTTATAAATTTGCAAAAATGTTTAAAAACCTTTATTGTGTGTAGATTGATGAGTGAAAAAAACCAATTTAATATATTTACAGTGGGGGGGAAAATAATTTAGTCAGCCACCAATTGTGCAAGTTCTCCCACTTAAAAAGATGAGAGAGGCCTGTAATTTTCATCATAGGTACACGTCAACTATGACAGACAAAATGAGATTTTTTTTCTCCAGAAAATCACATTGTAGGATTTTTAATGAATTTATTTGCAAATTATGGTGGAAAATAAGTATTTGGTCAATAACAAAAGTTTCTCAATAATTTGTTATATACCCTTTGTTGGCAATGACACAGGTCAAACGTTTTCTGTAAGTCTTCACAAGGTTTTCACACACTGTTGCTGGTATTTTGGCCCATTCCTCCATGCAGATCTCCTCTAGAGCAGTGATGTTTTGGGGCTGTCGCTGGGCAACATTTGCAGAAAAACAGCCCCAAAGCATGATGTTTCCACCCCCATGCTTCACAGTAGGTATGGTGTTCTTTGGATGCAACTCAGCATTCTTTGTCCTCCAAACACGACGAGTTGAGTTTTTACCAAAAAGTTTTTGGTTTTGGTTTCATCTGACCATATGACATTCTCCCAATCCTCTTCTGGATCATCCAAATGCACTCTAGCAAACTTCAGACGGGCCTGGACATGTACTGGCTTAAGCAGGGGGACACGTCTCGCACTGCAGGATTTGAGTCCCTGGCGGCGTAGTGTGTTACTGATGGTAGGCTTTGTTACTTTGGTCCCAGCTCTCTGCAGTTCATTCACTAGGTCCCCCTGTGTGGTTCTGGGATTTTTGCTCACCGTTCTTGTGATCATTTTGACCCCACGGGGTGAGATCTTGCGTGGAGCCCCAGATCGAGGGAGATTATCAGTGGTCTTGTACAGTGGGGAGAACAAGTATTTGATACACTGCCGATTTTGCAGGTTTTCCTACTTACAAAGCATGTAAAGGTCTGTAATGTTTATCATAGGTACACTTCAACTGTGAGAGACGGAATGTAAAACAAAAATCCAGAAAATCACATTGTATGATTTTTAAGTAATTAATTTGCATTTTATTGCATGACATAAGTATTTGATCACCTACCAACCAGTAAGAATTCCGGCTCTCACAGACCTGTTAGTTTTTCTTTAAGAAGCCCTCCTGTTCGCCACTCATTACCTGTATTAAATACACCTGTTTGAACTCGTTACCTGTATAAAAGACACCTGTCCACACACTCAATCAAACAGACTCCAACCTCTCCACAATGGCCAAGACCAGAGAGCTGTGTAAGGGCATCAGGGATAAAATAGTAGACCTGCACAAGGCTGAGATGGGCTACAGGACAATAGGCAAGCAGCTTGGTGAGAAGGCAACAACTATTGGCGCAATTATTAGAAAATGGAAAAAGTTCAAGATGACGGTCAATCACCCTCGGTCTGGGGCTCCATGCAGGATCTCACCTCGTGGGGCATCAATGATCATGAGGAGGGTGAGGGATCAGCCCAGAACTACACGGAAGGACCTGGTCAATGACCTGAAGAGAGCTGGGACCACAGTCTCAAAGAAAACCATTAGTAACACACTATGCCGTCATGGATTAAAATCCTGCAGTGCACGCAAGGTCCCCCTGCTCAAGCCAGCGCACGTCCAGGCCCGTCTGAAGTTTGCCAATGACCATCTGGATGATCCAGAGGAGGAATGGGAGAAGGTCATGTGGTTTGATGAGACAAAAATTTAGCTTTTTGGTCTAAACTCCACTCTACGTGTTTGGAGGAAGAAGAAGGATGAGTACAACCCCAAGAACACCATCCCAACCGTGAAGCATGGAGGTGGAAACATCATTCTTTGGGGATGCTTTTCTGCAAAGGGGACAGGACAACTGCACCGTATTGAGGGGAGGATGGATGGGGCCATGTATCATGAGATCTTGGCCAACAACCTCCTTCCCTCAGTAAGAGCATTGAAGATGGGTCATGGCTGGGTCTTCCAGCATGACAACGACCCGAAACACACAGCCAGGGCAACTAAGGAGTGGCTCCGTAAGAAGCATCTCAAGGTCCTGGAGTGGCCTAGCCAGTCTCCAGACCTGAACCCAATAGAAAATCTTTGGAGGGAGCTGAAAGTCCGTATTGCCCAGCGACAGCCCCGAAACCTGAAGGATCTGGAGAAGGTCTGTATGGAGGAGTGGGCCAAAATCCCTGCTGCAGTGTGTGCAAACCTGGTCAAGACCTACAGGAAACGTATGATCTCTGTAATTGCAAACAAAGGTTTCTGTACCAAATATTAAAGTTCTGCTTTTCTGATGTATCAAATACTTATGTCATGCAATAAAATGCAACTGAATTACTTAAAAATCATACAATGTGATTTTCTGGATTTTTGTTTTAGATTCCGTCTCTCACAGTTGAAGTGTACCTATGATAAAAATTACAGACCTCTACATGCTTTGTAAGTAGGAAAACCTGCAAAATCGGCAGTGTATCAAATACTTGTTCTCCCCACTGTATGTCTTCCATTTCCTAATAATTGCTCCCACAGTTGATTTCTTCTAACCAAGCTGCTTACCTATTGCAGATTCAGTCTTCCCAGCCTGGTGCAGGTTTACAATTTTGTTTCTGGTGTCCTTTGACAGCTCTTTGGTCTTGGCCATAATGGAGTTTGGAGTGTGACTGTTTGAGGTTGTGGACAGGTGTCTTTTATACTGATAACAAGTTCAAACAGGTGCCATTAATACAGGTAACGAGTGGAGGACAGAGGAGCCTCTTAAAGAAGAAGTTACAGGTCTGTGAGAGCCAGAAATCCTGCTTGTTTGTAGGTGTCCAGATACTTATTTTCCACCATAATTTGCAAATAAATTCATAAAAAATCCTACAATGTGATTTTCTGGAGAAGAAAAATGTCAATTTGTCTGTCATAGTTGACGTGTACCTATGATGAAAATTACAGGCCTCTCTCATCTTTTTAAGTGGGAGAACTTGCACAATTGGTGGCTGACTAAATACCTTTTTTCCCCACTGTAACTATGTAATCCATTGTAGAATAAGGCTGTAACGTAACAAAATGTGGAAAAAGTCAAGGGGCCTGAATACTTTCCGAATGCACTCTATACTACATTATATGTGGACTTTACAAGGGTACACTGATTTAGAAAAGTACAAAGTATTAAAATGAAAACAGATGTATGTATTTTGGTCAGTTTTCGGATGACACATTTGTCAGGCACAGTCTGTCCCAGATATGTGGCGAAAGCCAGAGAGAGAGACAATCTAGGCCAGGCTGGGCATTCACTGCCTGGGTGGAGGCAGCCAGAGAGACAAGCTAACTAGTTCATATCACTTGGAACTCATTTCTAAACATTTGCAGCATATGTGGACCAGAAAGCATATACAAAAATAAATGAATGACATCAGAAAATGCAGTATTTGGTCTGATGTCGCTATCTGGGACTCTAAATCTGGGCCTCTAAATCTGGGCCTCTAAATCTGGGCCTCTAAATTGGCCGGCAGCGATGTGGGTTCGTTTCCCACGGGGGGCCAGTATGAAAAAAACAAACATGTATGCATTCACTAACTGTAAGTCGCTCTGGATAAGAGCGTCTGCTAAATGACTAAAATGTAAAATGTAAATGTAAGTCCTGGCTGCCATCAGTCTGCATTAAGGCATAACCCAGAAGTCCTGGCTGCCATCAGTCTGCATTAAGGCATAACCCAGAAGTCCTGGCTGCCATCAGTCTGCATTAAGGCATAACCCAGAAGTCCTGGCTGCCATCAGTCTGCATTAAGGCATAACCCAGAAGTCCTGGCTGCCATCAGTCTGCATTAAGGCATAACCCAGAAGTCCTGGCTGCCATCAGTCTGCATTAAGGCATAACCCAGAAGTCCTGACTGCCATCAGTCTGCATTAAGGCATAACCCAGAAGTCTGGCTGCCATCAGTCTGCATTAAGGCATACCCAGAAGTCCTGGCTGCCATCAGTCTGCATTAAGGCATAACCCAGAAGTCCTGGCTGCCATCAGTCTGCATTAAGGCATAACCCAGAAGTACTGGCTGCCATCAGTCTGCATTAAGGCATAACCCAGAAGTCCTGACTGCCATCAGTCTGCATTAAGGCATAACCCAGAAGTCCTGGCTGCCATCAGTCTGCATTAAGGCATAACCCAGAAGTCCTGGCTGCCATCAGTCTGCATTAAGGCATAACCCAGAAGTCCTGGCTGCCATCAGTCTGCATTAAGGCATAACCCAGAAGTCCTGGCTACCATATGTCTGCATTAAGGCGTAACCATAACCCAGTAGTCATGGCTACCATATGTCTGCATTACAGCATAACCCATAACCCAGTAGTCATGGCTACCATATGTCTGCATTACAGCATAACCCATAACCCAGTAGTCATGGCTACCATATGTCTGCATTACAGCATAACCCATAACCCAGTAGTCATGGCTACCATATGTCTGCATTACAGCATAACCCATAACCCAGTAGTCATGGCTACCATATGTCTGCATTAAGGCGTAACCCATAACCCAGTAGTCATGGCTACCATATGTCTGCATTACAGCATAACCCAGTAGTCATGGCTACCATATGTCTGCATTAAGGCGTAACCCATAACCCAGTAGTCATGGTACCATATGTCTGCATTACAGCATAACCCAGTATTCATGGCTACCATATGTCTGCATTAAGCGTAACCCATAACCCAGTAGTCATGGCTACCATATGTCTGCATTAAGGCGTAACCCATAACCCAGTAAATCAGGCAGATATCGCTCTGTGTTAAGGTATAACCCATAACCCATTAGACCTGGCAGCCATCAGTATGCATCAACCCATAACCCATTAGGTATGGATGCCATTAATCTGTATTAAGGCATAACCCAGTCAGAATACATTATACTCTAATATGGCATAACCCAATCTCAGGGTGGCCGGTGGAAGCCTGCTGCTTGTCTGCTACTTCAATTTGACCCCTGAACAGACGAGCCTCCTGGTAGAAACAGACCCAACATGACACTATGGACACTATGACACTTAGCCAGTGCTGTTGTTGTTTCTCCCAATACAGTGTCTACTCTGGCTGTCTACCTCTACTTCTCTGTCTGTGTTCATTTGTCTCTCTCTCTCTCTCTCACTCTCTCTCTCTCTCTCTCTCTCTCTCTCTCATTGC
>NW_028161223.1:0-23430 GCF_964263955.1 Coregonus lavaretus
AATGACTCTCTTCCTGTCAGTCTTGCCACCGACCACTAACGAGAAAAAAGAGACAGAGAGGGAGAGAAAGAGAGTTATGGTGGAGAGGCAGGTATAAATCAAATCAAATCAAATCAAATTTTATTGGCCACATGCGCCGAATACAACAGGTGCAGACATTACAGTGAAATGCTTACTTACAGCCCTTAACCAACAGTGCATTTATTTTTAACAAAAAAAGTAAAAATAAAACAACAACAAAAAAAGTGCTGAGAAAAAAAGAGCAGAAGTAAAATAAAATAACAGTAGGGAGGCTATATATACAGGGGGGGTACCGGTGCAGAGTCAATGTGCGGGGGCACCGGCTAGTTGAGGTAGTTGAAGTAATATGTACATGTGGGTATAAGGTTTGTCAGTAGTAGTCTGGTAATGCTGACCATGGCTATGCTGATGCTGTCTCTCTGTACCATGGAGATATACCATCACCTTTATGTTAGGGCTACATTGGGTTAATTTGTGTGTGTGTGTGTGTTAGACTAATGTTTAAATCTTTCTATACCCAACCTCTCTAAGTGTGCTTACAGAAACTCTAATAATATAATTCCTTAAACTCTTACCTGAATAAATATTAGATGCCATGGAAAGGCCTTAGTAACTCGTTGCCTTGGATACGAGGAGTTTGGAGGCCTTGGTCAGTTTTACTGCTCTCTTTGGTGATGTTTATCCCATAGTAGGTGGTGGGTAACTGGAGGACATATCTCTGATGTAGTGTCAACATGGTCTTATTGTTTTAGCTCGTTAGTGGTGTGTGTGTGTGCCTCCGTGAGATTGTGTGAATGAAGGTGTTGGGTAAACATTTAGTGCTCGCTCCACCCAGTGCTCACACTCACAAACACACGGGGGGGGGGGGGGGGGGTACTGCGTTACACAACCCAGCCAGCCTGCTGTGACCCCCCCCTCCCCCCCCGCCCCCCACCAGCAGCTGAATTTCACTTCTGGGCTGATGCTGTGTGACGTTCATCTGGTGAGAATACTAGTCAGCCTTTCTGGTTGTGCTCCTAATTAGAAAACAACCACAAGACTCCAAAACCAGTACATTAGTGATAATTAGCTCTCACCGTACTACCTCACCCAATCCCCGTCATACACTTCAGTCATCACCCCCCACATCCCCTAATGTTCAGTTGATGAAAACACTCTCCGACCTGTCCGTCATGATGTGTTACCATGGGAACAAGATCTTTTTTCCAGCCAACGTACTCTGATTACAATTTCACCGCAATTTGGCCATCAGGCGGACAGCCAGCATGCACTCATACATGCACTGTCTGTCACACACACACATACACACAAACACACACACACACTAGTTACACTACACAGTACACACCCATCACAGCCATTGTAGGTCTGACATGAGAGAGAGTGATTGTTACAATGGATAGTCCTGGGCTTGACATGTGTCTCAATGATCATTGATTTGTACGCTCTAACCTTTACGGCCGTATGATGGGAGAGAGAATGTGTTAGGGTGTGTGTGTGTGTGTGTGCGTGCGTGTGCATGCTGGCTGACCGCCTAATTGTGTTGAAATTGGCTGTGTGTGGTGAGTGTATAAAGCAAATTAACAAATTTGTGAAACTAATTACGTGAAACTGAATGAAAACACTTAATCCCAATAAACCCTTCTAATCTTGTAATTTAAAGTACGAAACAAACACTGCAAACAGGCAACAACATGAGCTACTTTCATTTAATTGTCTCAGGGTGATACTTTCCACCCATTAATTGCCCTCCTCCTCCCCTTATGTCAACAGAAAAGACAGTTGTATTTGGAACAACCTCTCATATTCCTGCGGGAGGTCTGTTTTAAAGAGAATGTGGATGCAGAGCGAATCTCGCTCCATATGGCAACAATGACTCTATTGGCCAGCACCTGACTCATCATTTGTGTGAATGGAGTGAAAATGAAACTAAAAAAGCACATCCTTTCTTTCCCTCTCCCTTAATCTCTCTGTCTTTTATCTGGTGTGATTACGTGTGTTATTCACAGCTGAGTGTGCTTCCGCTCGCTGACAGGTGAGTGATGATGTCACATCAGGCAGGATGCGTCAGTCTGTTATTATCAATCCATCTCCGTCTGACAGTGGCTCTGCTCTTTCTCTCTCTTCCTCTCGCTCTCTTTCTTCCTCTCTCTCTCTCCCCCTCTCTCTTCCTCTGTCTCTCTCCTCTCTCTAACACCACAGCCCTGTCTGCTAACTCTTTATCCTTTCACAGTTCCCCATAGGTCAATAAACACACTCAAAATAGACCTTATAACACTCAAAAAGACTAGTTAGGTCAGAATGCCACCGGCTTGATATTTGGGCTTAGACTTGAGAGTGTGGGAGTGTTATGTGTGTGTGTGTGTGTGTGTGTGTGTGTGTGTGTGTGTGTGTGTGTGTGTGTGTGTGTGTGTGTGTGTGTGTGTGTGTGTGTGTGTGTGTGTGTGTGTGTGTGTGTGTGTGTGTGTGTGTGTGTGTGTGTGTATGTGTGTTCTGTTCATAGGTATACATGAAAGGGTGTGCTCTGCGTCACTTTGGACCCCCACTAAGGGAGTGACATATCAGATCTCTTTGTGAAAGCTGCTGGAGCCCCAGTGGCCTATAGGAAACCAACCCATGGCCTGTGAGAGCAGTCACATGACTATAGGTCAGAGGTCACCATAGTTAGCACAATTAGGTTGAGTGTTTGCGTTCTTAATGGTAATGGTCAATTCCCTTGTCTTTCCATGAACTCTACAATGCTCTCATCCTCTCTCTCTCTCATCCTCTCTCTCTCTCTCTCTCTCTCTCTCTCTCTCTCTCTCTCTCTCTCTCTCTCTCTCTCTCTCTCTCTCTCCCTCTGCCTCACTTCTTCTTCCTCCTCAATTAAATTAAATTTCAATTTAAGGGCTTTATTGGCATGGGAAACATATGTTAACATTGCCAAAGCAAGTGAAGTAGATAGTAAACAAAAGTGAAATAAACAATAAATATTAACAGTAAACATCACACTCAGAAGTTCCAAAAGAAAATACATTTCAAATGTCATATTATGTCTATATACAGTATTGTAACAATGTGCAAATAGTTAAAGTACAAATGGGAAAATAAATAAACATAAATATGGGTTGCATTTACAATGGTGTTTGTTCTTCACTGGTTGCCCTTTTCTTGTGGCAACAGGTCAGGGCACACTGTGGTATTTCACCCAGTAGATAAGGGAGTTTATCAAAATTGGGTTTGTAATTCTTTGTGTATCTGTGTAATCTGAGGGAAATACAGTTGAAGTCGGAAGTTTACATACACCTTAGCCAAATACATTTAAACTCAGTTTTTCACAATTCCTGACATTTAATCCTTAGGTCAGTTAGGATCACCACTTTATTTTAAGAATGTGAAATGTCAGAATAATAGTAGAGAACATTATTTATTTCAGCTTTTATTTATTTCATCACATTCCCAGTGGGTCAGAAGTTTACATACACTCAATTAGTATTTGGTAGCATTGCCTTTCAATTGTTTAACTAGGGTCAAACGTTTCGGGTAGCCTTCCACAAGCTTCCCACAATAAGTTGGGTGAATTCTGGCCCATTCCTCCTGACAGAGCTGGTGTAACTGAGTCAGGTTTGTAGGCCTCCTTGCTCGCACACGCTTTTTCAGTTCTGCCCACACATTTTCTATAGGATTGAGGTCAGGGCTTTGTGATGGCCACTCCAATACCTTGACTTTGTTGTCCTTAAGCCATTTTGCCACAACTTTGGAAGATGTTGCTTCAATATATCCACATAATTTTCCTTCCTCATGATGCCATCTATTTTGTGAAGTGCACCAGTCCCTCCTGCAGCAAAGCACCCCCACAGCATGATGCTGCCACCCACGTGCTTCACGGTTGGGATGGTGTTCTTTGGCTTGCAAGCTCCCACTTTTCCATCCAAACATATTGATGGTCATTATGGCCAAACAGTTCTATTTTTGTTTCATCAGACCAGAGGACATTTCTTCAAAAAGTACGATCTTTGTCCCCATGTGCAGTTGCAAACCGTAGTCTGGCTTTTTTATGGCGGTTTTGAAGTAGTGGCTTCTTCCTTGCTGAGCGGCCTTTCAGGTTATGTCGATATAGGACTCATTTTACTGTGGATATAGATACTTTTGTCCCTGTTTCCTCCAGCATCTTCACAAGGTATTTTGCTGTTGTTCTGGGATTGATTTGCACTTTTCGCACCAAAGTACGTTAATCTCTAGGAGACAGAACACGTCTCCTTCCTGAGCGGTATGACGGCTGCGTGGTCCCATGGTGTTTATACTTGCGTACTATTGTTTGTACAGATGAACGTGGTACCTTCAGGCATTTGGTAATTGCTCTCAAGGATGAACCAGACTTGTGGAGGTCTACAATTTTTTTTCTGAGGTCTTGACTGATTTATTTTCATTTTCCCATGATGTCAAGCAAAGAGGCACTGAGTTTGAAGGTAGGCCTTGAAATACATCCACAGGTACACATCCAATTGACTCAAATGATGTCAATTAGCCTATCAGAAGCTTCTAAAGCCATGACATCATTTTCTGGAATTTTCCAAGTTGTTTAAAGGCACAGTCAACTTAGTGTATGTAAACTTCTGACCCACTGGAATTGTGATCCAGTGAATTATAAGTGAAATAATTTGTCTGTAAACAATTGTTGGAAAAATTACTTGTGTCATGCACAAGTAGATGTCCTAACCGACTTGCCAAAACTATAGTTTTTTAACAAGAAATTTGTGGAGTGGTTGAAAAATGAGTTTTAATGACCAACCTAAGCGTATGTAAACTTCCAACTTCAACTGTATGTGTCTCTAATATGGTCATACATTTGGCTGGAGGTTAGGAAGTGCAGCTCAGTTTCCACCTCATTTTATGGGCAGTGTGCACATAGCCTGTCTTCTCTTGAGAGCCAGGTCTGCCTACGGCAGCCTTTCGCAATAGCAAGGCTATGCTCACTGAGTCTGTACATCTGTCAAAGCTTTCCTTAAGTTTGGGTCAGTCACAGTGGTCAGGTATTCTGCCACTGTGTACTCTCTGTTTAGGGCCAAATAGCATTCTAGTTTGCTCTGTTTTTTTTGTTAATTCTTTCCAATGTGTCAAGTAATTCTCTTTTTGTTTTTTCATGATTTGGTTGGGTCTAATTGTGTTGTTGTCCTGGGGATCTGTGGGGTCTGTTTGTGTTTGTGAACAGAGCCCCTGGACCAGCTTGCTTAGGGGACTCTTCTCCAAGTTCATCTCTCTGTAGGTGATGGCTTTGTTATGGAAGGTTTGGTAATCGCTTCCTTTTAAGTGGTTATAGAATTTAACGGCTCTTTTCTGGGTTTTAATAATTAGCTGGTATTGGCCTAATTCTGCTCTGCATGCATTATTTTGTGTTTTTCGTTGTACACAGAGGATATTTTTGCAGAATTCTGCATGCAGAGCCTCAATTTGGTGTTTGTCCCATTTTGTGAATTATTGGTTGGTGTGCAGACCCCAGACCTCACAACCATAAAGGGCAATGGGTTCTATAACTGATTCAAGTACTTTTAGCCTGATCCTAATTGGTATGTCGAATTTTATGTTCCTTTTGATGGCATAGAAGGCCCTTCTTGCCTTGTCTCTCAGATCGTTCACAGCTTTGTGGAAGTTACCTGTGGCGCTGATGTTTAGGCAGAGGTATGTATAGTTTTTTGTGTACTCTAGGGCAATGGTGTCTAGATGGAATTTGTATTTGTGGTCCTGGCAACTGGACCTTTTTTGGAACACCATTAGTTTTTGTCTTACTGAGATTTACTTTCAGGGCCCAGGTCTGACAGAATCTGTGCAAAAGATCTAGGTGCTGCTGTAGGCCCTCATTGGTTGGTGACAGAAGCACCAGATCATCAGCAAACAGTAGACATTTGACTTCAGATTCTAGTAGGGTGAGGCCAGGTGCTGCAAACTGTTCTAGTGCCCTCGCCAATTCGTTGATGCTAAATGACTAAAATGTAAATGTAAATGTTGATATATATGTTGAAGAGGGTGGGGCTTAAACTGCATCCCTGTCTCACCCCACGGCCCTGTGGAAAGAAATGTGTGTGTTTTTTGTCAATTCTAACGATGTCGAATCTTTTTCCCCCAACCCCACTTTCCATCAATTTGTATAGCAGACCCTCATGCCAAATTGAGTCAAAAGCTTTTTTGAAATCAACAAAGCATGAGAAGACTTTGCCTTTGTTTTGGTTTGTTTGTTTGTCTATTAGGGTGTGCAGGGTGAATACGTGGTCTGTCGTACGGTAATTTGGTAAAAAGCCAATTTGACATGTGCTCAGTACTTTGTTTTCACTAAGGAAATGAACTAGTCTGTTGTTAATGAAAATGCAGAGGATGTTCCCAAGGTTGCTGTTGACGCATATCCCACGATAGTTATTGGGGTCAAATTTGTCTCCACTTTTGTGGATTGGGGTGATCAGTCCTTGGTTCCAAATATTGGGGAAGATGCCAGAGCTAAGGATGATGTTAAAGAGTTGAATCCTGATTAACTCTTTAGTATTATCCCAGTTTACCTATTTGCTTATGGTCTTGCCTACGCCTAGCAAACAGTTTTTTAAATTATATGAGAAAAAAATATTCAATTTTATTTGGAACGGCAAGCCAGACAAAATTAAAAGAGCATATTTATATAATGAATATGAATTCGGAGGACAGAAATTATTAAATATTAAAGCATTAGACCTATCACTAAAATCTTCAGTCATCCAAAAGTTATACTTAAATCCGAACTGGTTCTCAAGCAAATTAGTAAGATTGTCTCACCCACTGTTCAAGAAAGGCCTTTTTCCCTTTATTCAGATTACAACCTCTCACTTTCAGTTATTTGAAAAGGAAATAACCTCCCAAATGTCACTATTTCTAAAACAAGCCATAGAAAGTTGGTTGCAATTTCAATTTAATCCTCCAGAAACGACAGAACAAATAATGCAACAAATATTGTGGTTAAATTCAAATATACTAATTGACAAAAAACCTTTATTTTTTGACAGAATGTTTAAAAAAGGTATAATCTTCGTAAATGATATCATCGGTAGGACTGGTGGAGTTATGTCGCACATGCAGCTAACAAAAACATATGGAAATGTCTGCTCTACCCAAAATTACAACCAAATAATTGCAGCCTTACCGCAAAAGTGGAAGAGGAAAGTTGAAGGGGGAGAAAGTAAGGAACTTGTCTGTCGGCCTTGCATTAAAGAACATAATTGGTTAAGGAAAACTGTGATAAATAAAAAAGTATATCAGTTTCACTTAAGGACCAAAGGATTGACAGCCGTCCCATATAGATTGCAAAATAGTTGGGAAGAGATCTTTGACGTACCGATCCCATGGCATAGTGTTTATGAACTGACACGCAAAACGACACCGGATTCAAAAATTAGAATCTTTCAATTTAAATTATTATATAAAATTCTTGCTACCAATAGAATGTTATTTATATGGGGGATACAATCTTCCCAGCTCTGCAGATTTTGCTGTGAAGAGATAGAATCATTAGATCATTTGTTTTGGTTCTGTCCATTTGTAGCTTGTTTTTGGACACAGGTCCAGGAATGGCTAAAGGATTGCAATATTTACCTGGAACTAACCTTGCAGATAGCATTACTGGGTGATCTGAAAAGTCATAGTCAATCAATCAATAATATAATAATACTTTTAGCAAAAATGTTTATTTTTAATTCACAATCTGTAGAAGCAATGAGAATAGAAAGGTTCAGAACTTTTGTAAAACATCACAGTACGGTTGAAATATATATGGCAAATAGAAATCCTATATGGATGGTGTTAAGAGATAGATGGGAGGTATTGAATAGAGTTGAAGGATGGGACTAATAACAAATAACAACAAATAATGGCAAAGATAGCTAATGATGTGGGCATACTGTGTCCATAATCAGTATATAGGTTGTATGTTGGGAGCTTTTGTGAAAGAGCACAGTTAGAAAGATATGGCATTTAGAGGCGGACCGGATGGACATCATGAAAATGATCGGAGAGGTTGAGAGTAGAAGAAGTTCAGGAGCAAAAAAATAAATAAATATATATATATATATATATATATATATATATATATATATATATATATATAGAATTGTTGTAAGGTTGGCTCTGTCCATAAGGTGTGGATAGTAAGTAGAGGCCTGGGCGTTGTTGTTCACTAGTTTGCTCCGGGTGGGGAAAGGATGGTGGGGTTGAGAAGTAATAAAGGGGAATATATATATAAAAAATAAAAAAAGACATGGGGGATTGGAAGTGATGCAGACAATTACATTGATAGAAGATACAATCTATCTGCAATATTAAGCTGATCCATTCCCTAAAAAAAAATTAGCCAAGTGGAATTTGTGGTCTGTATATTTTATCTTTAATTGGCATTTTTGGGTTGGAGTGGTTGTATTTTCTCTCTCTCTCTCTCTCTCTCTCTCTCTCTCTCTCTCTCTCTCTCTCTCTCTCTCTCTCTCTCTCTCTCTCTCTCTCTCTCTCTCTCTCTCTCTCTCTCTTTAGCTGGCGGTTGTATCTGTGGTTAATCAGGTATAGATCACTGGTTAGACCCTCTTTCTCTCTTTAACGACATTCTGCCACACAGTCCAGTTAGATTTACAGCTGAGGTTGAATACTACCGCCCCCCTCCTACCACCACCCACCTCTACCAGTCACTCCCCCCAACCCTGTATTCATATGCCACATTTTTTGCCTGCTGTGCTGGGACAAAAGTGACCGTGGGGGTGGGAGGGATTAGTGGGTTGTGGATGGGTCTCCACTATTTCACTCTGGGTCTGAATAGAACAGGATGGGAGGAGTAGAGGAGGGGAGGAGGAGGAGAGGGGGGCAAAGAGGGGTGTTTCGTTGGAGGCGTGGGGTGGGGCAGTAAGTATTTCTCAATGGCCTGATGTCTGGCTGAAAGGAGAGGTGTTATTTTATTTTTGTTCTTTAACTATTTGCACATCATTATAACACTGTATATAGACATAATATGACATTTGAAATGTCTTTATTCTTTTGGAACTTTTGTGAGTGACAAGCATTCGCTACACTTGCAATAACATCTGCTAAACACGTGTATGTGACAAATAAAATTTGATTTGATTTGAGTGTCATGTTTACAGTTAATTTTGTATTGTTTATTTCACTTTTGTTGATTAAAATATTTCACTTGCTTTGGCAATGTAAACATATGTTTCCCATGCCAATAAAGCCCTTAAATTGAATTGAATTGAATTGAATTGAGAGAGAGAGAGAGAGAGAGAGAGAGAGAGCGAGAGAGAGAGAGAGAGAGAGAGAGAGAGAGAGATGGAGAGAGAGAGAGAGAGAGAGAGAGACGGAGAGAGAGGAGAGAGAGAGAGAGAGAGAGAGAGAGAGAGAGAGAGAGAGAGAGAGAGAGAGAGACGGAGAGAGAGAGAGAGAGAGAGAGAGAGAGAGAGAGAGAGAGAGAGAGAGAGAGAGAGAGAGAGAGAGGGGGGGGGGGTCGTTGCTGTCTATTCCACTCCCTGTGCTCTCTCTCTCCTGCTGGTTCCCACAAATAGGCCTGCCATTCCAGTTTAGTACAGTCCTGTTATGACTTATGATGTAATTTTAGCACCCCAGTGTGATCCGTTCCCAGCCTGTCCTCTGAGTGCGTTTAATAATGTCTGGCAGCCAGAAAGTAGCCTTTGTTATTTCATATGGCTGAGGTATGAGGCCGACGAGACTGATTGGTTCGTTAGCACACCCCATCCATAGAAACAGTGGCTGTGTGTGTGTGTGTTCTCACTGAGTCTAAAATCAGCAGCTCGTATCAGAAATTAGTGGAGAGGAAGCATTACAGCTGGAACTAATGTAAAATGTGTTAAGTAAGACACAATAGAGAGAGGGGGGGGGGGGGGAGAGAGAGAGAGAGAGAGAGAGAGAGAGAGAGAGAGAGAGTGATTTAAGGGGTATGCAGAATGATGCATAAGGGTTTGAGAGAGATGAGGTGTTTTTCTTCTGGACAGAACTAGGGTGTAGGATTAGGTCATCCCAAAAACCAGTTCAACCACACTGCCCCAATTACTGAGAGACAAGGACCATGTGTGTGTGTGTGTTGTTCACTCTGCCTCAGTATACTGAATCCTTTCAGAGTACCCGCATTGCTGCGTCGAGATGTCTCAGAGATTAGGGAAGCTGTCACACAGACTGTCACAAACACTGTCACACTCACTGTCTGTCACGCATGGTCCATACACACACTGGTACACACAGGACTGAAACAGGGAATACAGATTCACACTTCTGTTCACATATGTACATATAGTGATCGGTCCTCCTATTATCCGATTACGCTTACCACATCACAAGTCTGGACATATAGGCCTTAACACTGCTAGAGGAGCAGTAGTGCAGTGTGTGTGTGTGTGTGTGTGTGTGTGTGTGTGTGTGTGTGTGTGTGTGTGTGTGTGTGTGTGTGCGTGCGTGCGTGCGTGCGTGCGTGTGTGCGTGCGTGCGTGCGTGCGTGCGTGCGTGCGTGTGTGACAGAGACCCAGACAGTGTTTGTGTGACAGAGACCCAGACAGTGTGTGACCTGATCTGACCCTGGCATCTCTCTGAGTCACACAGGAAGGAGAAGGGACAGAGTTCCTCAGAGCAGTCTGTTCCAATGCCTTACCAGAGGGAATTGTCTGTTTATTTAAATGTACTTGTTCTTCGTAAGATTATAACATGATCACACACGTACAAACACACACACACCTGTGTTCAGAGGACAGCTTTGGGCAGTTATGAGCTAGTATGACTCTTATAGAGGCATAATTTAGGATCCCACCAAAACATTCCAGATCTCTACATCAACATTCCAAAACTCCACCTCAATATTACGTTCCGGAACCATGTGGGAAGGTAGAGGTCAGATTGGGGTGACGTCTGGGACAGAGACAGGAAGTGGCGCAGGAAGTGTAGAACAAACACAACGTCAGGGGGAAGTGGAACAATGGCAGCGTTGCGATAAACCGTATGCGCATGCACGCACACACACACACCAGATGAACTATAGCCCACTGTCTTTCTATGCAAAGTCAATATTAATAAAGTTGCAACCTTATCTTTCAGAGTAATTGTATTATCAGCTCAAAGGAGCTGAACTATCAAGCGAGACCACTAGTGGCATTTAGATAAGATATTGCTGAAAAGGAGAGTGTGTGTATTTCATGTTTCATGGCTGGTGAAGTTCTGATTAGTGCTCTGATCAAAGTGGGTTAAATAAGCAGACTGTGTGTGTGTGCGTGCATGTGTGTGTTTGCGTGCGTGTGCAGCATGCATGCGTGCATCCGTGTTTGTTGTAAAGCTATTCTCTCTGGGCACACATCGTGCTCCAAGCCAAATCAATACAGCCAAACACCAATTTAGACCCAATTAACATTCCATACCTCATTATAAAACAAACACTTTTAATAACTAATCAACAGGCCTACATAGGTGGTCCTGGTCTAGAAGAGGATTAGTTAAATGGTCTGATCAAAGCAGCGAGGTCTGTCCCTAATCCCAAAACACCATCTAGCTCTCTGACCTTATTTATACTAATAATACTACTAATAATAATTTGGTGGGTGCTTATATTTGCCCTATTTCAAGTAAAAGTGTGAATTAGAAATGTATTTTTTGCATATCCTAACTCCCCCTGAGACACCCTCGGAGAGTGTGGTCACGGCCAGGGTCTGCCATTATTAACGGTGACCCTGGAGCAATTAGGGTTACGTGCCTTGCTCAAGGGTACAACAGCAGATTTGTCACCTTGTCGGCTCAGGGATTCGAACTAGCCGCTAGGATACCTGCCGCCCCAATAAGTATATTTTGTGTTTCTAGCATGGAATGAACCAAATAGACGTAAGCAATATGGTTGAAGCTCCCATAAACACAGTTGAGGACTTGATAGAGCCATCACTATGTTGTTTACCTGGTTTCTTCAGATCTGCCAACAGTAAAGGGGCTTGGTGGAACCGGGCTAGAGGCTGTTTTCAGGCTGTGTTGTGAATGAGAAGGTAAAGAAGACATGATGACTACTCTCATGATGGAATTGGCCCATTGTCACTATGTACTGTCTCTGGCTGAAGCATTTCCGATACGCAACATGTAAATAACTTATTAATGATTCACCCCCACCAAATTAATCAACATATTCTCCCTTCTCCAATTGACTCCATGTCTAATTAATGAGTTACTCCAGAGCCAGATTCGATCTGATCTCATCTTGGCACCCATGCCACCCCGCTCTGTGCACACCGTGCCCTCTGTGCCTGGTGATGTTCTCTCCCTCCAAGCTGATTCATTCAGTCTTGGAATGTCTACCTGTCACTGGCCCAGTCGTTATGACGATTAACGGCTGTGTGACTCATTCAGTATTCTTTCTCTCTCTCTCTTTCCGTTGGCTCTCATTGTGCCAGCCCAGCGCTTAATTAGACACATCTGACTCCACAGCACTTTGTGAGTTTAGGTGTGTGTGTGTGTGTGTGTGTGTGTGTGTGTTACTCACACTTTTAAGCAGTACCTTCACACATTCATTCAGTCAATGAAAGTGTAATCCTTATCTGTCTGCCTCAAATCAATTAATACATTTTATTTGATATATTCCCTCCTTGGCTACCATTTTCATATACTGTGTGTGTGTGTGTGTGTGTGTGTGTGTATGTGTGTACGTAGGCCTATGTGTTATTCACAACCGACATCCACCTTTATACAGTGTGCAGTGCAGTGCAGTGCGATCATCATTATCTCTCTGCCTCAAATCAATGAATGGGTTTCCATACATATTGCCTCCTTGGCTTTTGGTTCACTACCATTTCCACTTCCAATATGTAGGCCTATTTGCATATGTGCATATGTGTGTGTTTGCTTCCTGTTCAGGTATGGTCAGGTATGTTATAGCTGGTTTACCTTGTGAAGGCGATGTGGTGGTCTGACAGGTGGGAGCCTGCATATGAATAAACTGAGGATTAAATGTCCTATTCTGTTTATGTACAGTAAAATAACAACAACCTCCTGGGCCTGGGTCACGCGACACATCTACTGGACTAATCAGCTAGCCAGCAGTGTAGTGGGCTGCCAACTGTATCTTTAAAAATGGATGACACAACAAAATAGATTTTCTTATTGAATTATTTATGGGGACCTTTATCCTTGGAGACAATGGTGGGGTATCCACTACCTCTTCCAAAGGGTGACATGCTTAGGCCAAGGCTACCTCACTTGACTTGCTATTGAAATGCTCTATTTTTATCACATATCTTACCAAGCCTATCTCTGTAGCACAAATGCATGCAGTGAACCACCTGCATGGGGCATTGTTGAGGCTTCTGTGGAAAGATGTGCCAGTCACAGACAGGTACAGGCACGCTGATGATATCAGGTATCTGGGAAGTCATAAGGCCACTGTGCCCAGGACAGTGCTAAATGGAAATGTTGCATTCGGTGGAAAATGTCCCTGAACTTCACTGTATCAGAGTCTAGTGCTATCATTCGAATTGCCATTAGTAAAACGTTAAGTCTGGCATTTGATGCCTTCTCTCCATTTTTAGGCTACTTACTGTATATTCCTATTTATAATATTGGATGGTTGTTTATTTCAACACAGGCAACACAACTCTAAACTCTCACCCAACTAAACTCTGGCTACAGTCATTTTAATTTATTTTAAATAAATGAGTAGTGGGAGGAGTCTATTCGCTTCGCACTATGTCCTGTGCTTCGGGAGCGTATTACCGCGGGAGACGCTGATCACCTAACAGCGGTGGTGAGTGAGAGCTCTCCGACCCGGACGGCGTGAGCACGATGGACAGTTTGTAACTTTGTTTTTGAAGGGGAACGTCAAGTCCACATTCACGGACCAAACTACGGGACTATGCCCAGTGCTGATACCGCTGTGGATAAAAGTTTATCAGAAGTAGAGAGATATTACATCTGCGGCGAAATGGTAAATATGCCCTCCTTGTTGCTTCACATCTTCGGTGGAATGACAGCGACTTGCATGTCTAAAACGTTAGCTAACGCATCTGACTGCGTCTGTCGAGCTAACGTTAGCCAACATTTGTCACGTTTGACATTCAGTAGCCTACTATCACTTCTTCGTGGCGGTTGTAGTGGACAATATCGGCAATATGTATCGTCTATGTTAGCTAGAGTAGCAACAACCAGTTGTCTCTATGCGAACTAACCGTAGCTAACTAAGTATTTGGGCTATACAGCTTATCCGTGACTGATAGTCGAGTTCGAAACCGTTCCAGTGTTGGGGCGACTTGATTGGGAAATGATGTGCACGATATCCATTACATCATATGAGACAGTGTAATTTAATTGCAAAAGGACATGTTTAGGAATCTACTTTAGGAATATTTTCAGATAATTCCATAGTTACAGGCTGTTTGTCAATTTTTGTTATTGCTTTAGATTTTTTTTTTTTATCTAGCCAACACATGTCTAACTGAATTTGTTATTTATACACTCAGTGTTTGTATCTGTTGTTTTGACAAGGATTTGTACTGCTGGGCAGGTGTTTCATTGAAGGCAACGCCAGGGTTGTGGGTTCGTTTCCCACGGGGGGCCAGTATGAAAATGTATGCACTCACTAACTGTAAGTCGCTCTGGATAAAAGCGTCTGCTAAATGACTAAAATGTAAAGGCAACTGCAGCTCGTTTCATAAACCACATAATTATTGCGTGCGACCTCTCTGTCAAGTGCTCGTGCATGAACACAACAGCTGTTTAACAAAATTACGAAGTAGGTTCTTGTAATTCGGTGCCTTTACCCCAGAGGTTTTGTCGGGAGCAAATGTGCAGCCAGATGTTTGTGGTGGACGTGGTCCCTAAACGCTTTGCTTTATATTGCCATTTCCACACTATGTAGTTTGCCATGGTATAGTTGTTTTGTCTCTGGTGTTTGTGTTAATTCTTAACTGTAATGTTGTGGGTGAGATACATTGAGGAGTTATACTTATAGCACAAACAAAAACACTGATAGCTGATTCCCATACCATGACCCATTAAGGGGATAGACTATGCTAAACTAAACTATCTAAATCTAGCTATTTATCCTAGTATACGACAAACCACCCCCTCAATGAATGAATGTATGAAAGAGTGAAATGTAAAGAAGGATATTTACTCAGGGGTCTAGCTGTTATTCAGCTATATATCCCTTATAGAGAGTAGACATAGGGGAAAGGATGCAGGTTTTGTGATGGAGCACTTGGAGGAGAGTGAAGGGAAGGCCGGGTGATGGCACTGGCAGGTTGCACATATTCCATCTGACCGTGGAAAGCCTTGGTCGGTAACGGCCACTGGAGTGGAAAGGAGCGTTTGGGGACTCCTGGCCTCTCGCCAGCCATCCGTTAGTTAATTAGCGTGGCTGGAGAGTGGCGGCTTGTCCGTGAGTCCCCGGGACGGGAGAGCCCTGGCTGGAACCGACAACAGATTAGGGAGAGGAGAGGAGAGCGGCTGAGAGCCAGAAAAATGACTTTTCACTTCACCCTCCCCTCCCTAGTACACATGGCCCATATTTTGACAGGTAGTTGACATGTTTTGCAGTTTGAAGGATAGTGGCCTAGATTTAACATCCGCAGCTTAGCATTTACATTATGGAAGACAAATCCATATGTTATTACTGGTTACTTACTAGTAATGATGACCACACACACACGTTGTAGCCAGCAGCACTCGACAGTCTGTGCGTGTCCATTTAGCATCTGTCATATAAAAACTGTCCCCCTCTTCCTGTCTTCTCTCTGCCCGGCCACCATCCCCACTCATTCATATTTAAGTACACACACTGACTGAAGCGTTTGGCACATTTCACTGAATATAAAGTGATTTTAGAGAGAGAAAGCTTTCAAATCATTTACATCAACAGAGATACTAGAATTCTAATCTGATAAACAGGCAGACAGAGAGACAGACAGTCAGAGGTGAGGAGTGTGAAGTGTGATTGATGGAGGGTGTTATTAAGGTTGGAGGTTATTTATTCATTAGTGCTTCGCTAGTCTTTCCGTCTTTAGCACTGATTACACAAAGGTCAGCTCCACCCTGTGTGTGTGTATGGTGTAGTGTCGCATAGTGTGTCTGTGAGTTTGTATATGTATGTAGTATAGTGCCGCATGTGTGCATAATCTATCAAAAGTTTATGGGGAGAATATGCTGTTTCTGTCCTTTCTCCTCTGTTTAACTAGAGAATGTTTTCCTGCCTTGCCGAGAAAGAGAGGGAGAGACTGGTAGAGAGAGTAAAGAAGGGATGGGGATGTTTTTTCCTTTCACAACTCCTTGGAAGTCTGCCCTTGGGCAGAGTAAGTTTCTTACGGATGTGTTTTTCCCAGCCTGCTCCACTCAGGTAAAGACAGGATTTTTACTGCCTGAGGTCTTATTCCAACTCGACACAGGAATCAAAAATAATTTACAGATGGGTTTTGTGTGTGGTATGCGTGTGTGTGAGATAGACTGAGAGTGTGTGTGTGTTGCTGAGCTGTTTTTGGCGGGGTAGTAACAGGCCATTAAACAGCGTGTTGTGAGTGCAATTTACTGTGGCCCCGGGGCCAGTGTGTTGGAGAGAGAGAGAAACAGTGGCTGATGGCACATTCCAAATGCCTTAATGGTCGCTTGGTCTTCAGTAATTAGGAAATATCAAGCTAGTCGGATTGATTACTTTCTGGTATCCTTTTCTATGGTGCCAAAAGTGAAAAAAGTATGGATTGAGGATCGAATACGATCAGACCATCAGCTTATACCCCTCGGTGTAACTATGACAGACTCCACGAGGACGTGGATATTAGAAATGTAATCAGAGTTTATTGACGGACAGTACATTTTTAACGAAAACTAAAGAGTTTATAACAGATTTTCTTCTTGCGTAATACAGGTTCAGCGGATCGACTTATAGTATGGGATGCCTTTAAATGTGTCTTTAGAGGCCATTCAATTCAATTTTCATCCCCAAAACAAAAACTGATTTGGTCAACAGAGAAAAGACTTACAGCAGAAATAGAAGAACTAACATTGCACATCAATGGTGTTGATAAATGTTATACAGAAGTACTGAATAGTTTAGACGCAAAACAAAGAGTTTGAGGAATTTATTCAGGAAAGATCTGGTTTCATTTATCAAAAGAAACAAGCAAATTGGATGGAGAATATCCGGATTAAAACCCAACTATGATAAGTGTACTATATGACAGATTATTATTATATTTCTAACAGACACAAACTTTAAATTGCTATGTGGTCTCCCGATTAAATGGGCGGATGGTGCCGTTGATGTGCTTGGTGTACACGTTCCTAAAAAGTTGAATAATCTTGCAACTATCAATTTTGATAAAAACCATGGAAAAATATGGGGAAATTACACTGATTAATTCTCTAGTGATATCACAGTTTACATATCTATTCATGGCTCTACCGACTCCAGGAGAATGTTTTTTCAAGTTATGTGAGTAAAAAATATTTCATTTTATTTGGAATGGAAAACAAAGTTAAACGGGTATACTTATATAATAAATATGAATTTGGAAGGCTAAAACTATTCAATATCAAAGCTTCTATTATACCGAAACTATATCTAAATCCAAACTGGTTGTGCAGTAGGCTACTAAGAGAGGCACATCCGATGTTTAAAAGGGGTCTCTGTGCTGTTATACAGATTAAAACGATACATTTCCGGTGGATTGACAATGGAACCGTGTTTAAAGGATGTTCATTTTTAAATAAAGCAATACAGAGTTGGCTACAATTCTAATTATATATATATATATATATATATTACAGCAAATAATATGGCTAAACTCCAATGTACTGATAGAGGATAAACCAATTTTCTTGGAGAGAATGTTTATGAATGACATTGTAAACAGCGAAGTTAGAATTATGTCATACAACCAAATAATCCGGGTGTATGGCGACGTATGCTCAATACAAAATTATAACCAACTCATCGCAGCTCTGCCACAAAAATGGAAGAGGAAATTACTTAAACAAGAAAGGAATTAATTATACTGAACAAAAATATAAACGCAACAATTTCTAAGATTTTACAGAGTTACGGTTCATATAAGGAAATCAGTCAATTGAAATAAATAAGTTAGCCACTAATCTATGGATTTCACATGACTGGGCAGGGGCACAGCCATGGGTGGGCCTGGCTCCCCAGTGGGTGGGCCTATGCCCTCCCAGCCATGGGTGGGCCTGGGAGGGCATAGGCCCACCCACTGGGGAGCCAGGCCCAGCCAATCAGAATGAGTTTTTCCCCACAAAAGGGCTTTATTACAGACAGAAATACTCCTGTTTCATCAGCTGTCTGGGTGGCTGGTCTGAGACAATCCCCGAGTGGCGCAGTGGTTCGAATCCAGGCTCTGTCGTAGCCGGCCGTGACCGGGAGACCCATGGGGCGGCGCACAATTGGCCCAGCATCATCAAGGGTAGGGGAGGGAATGGCCGGCAGGGATGTAGCTCAGTTGGTAGAGCATGGCGTTTGCAACGCCAGGGTTGTGGGTTCGATTCCCATGGGGGGCTAGTATGAAAAAAGAATGTATGCACTCACTAACTGTAAGTCGCTCTGGATAAGATGTAAAATGTAAAAATGTGAAGAAGCCGGATGTGGAGGTCCTGGGCTCGCGTGGTTACACGTGGTCTGCTGTTGTGAGGCCGGTTGGACGTACTGCCAAATTCTCGAAAACGACATTAGAGGCAGCTTATGGTAGAGATATGAACATTCAATTCTCTGGCAACAGCTCTGGTGGACATTCCTGCAGTCAGCATGCCAATTGCACGCTCCCTCAAAACTTGAGACATCTGTGGCATTGTGTTGTGTGACAAAACTGCACATTCTAGAGTGGCCTTTTATTGTCCCCAGCACAAGGTGCACCTGTGTAATGATCATGCTGTTTAATCAGCGTCTTGATATTCCTCACCTGTCAGGTGGATGGATTATCTTGGCGAAGGAGAAATGCTCACTAACAGGGATGTAAACAAATTTGTGCACAAAATCTGAGAGAAATAAGCTTTTTGTGCTTATGGAAAATTTCTGGGATCTTTTATTTCTGGTCATGAAACATTGGACCAACACTTTACATGTTGTGTTTATATTTTCGTTCAGAATATTTTGTTTGCCACCAATTAAAAATCATAAATGGCTTAAAATTACTAATATAAATCGTGAAATGTATCAGCTTTACTTACGGTCAAGAGGGTTGACCACTATGCCGCATAAAATTCAAGATAGTTGGGAACAGATTTTCGATGTCCCAATACCGTGGCATCGGGATTATGAACTGATATACAGTACAAAACAACAATTGATGCATTCATTCGTTCATTTCAATTTAAGCTATTATATAAAATTCTCGCTACTAAAAGAATGCTCAGTATATGTGGTATTCAACAGTTAGACCGGTGCAGACTCTGCCATGCGGAAACAGAATCCGTAGAGCATCTCTTTTGGTATTGTCCATCGTTGGTCCAGGAATGGTTGTTATGCCATAATATCAGGGTGTGGATGGACCTGCAAACTGTATTGCTGGGTGATTTGAAGGACCACAGTCAGTCAATAGGAAATATAATTGTGCTCTTGGGTAAAATGTTTATTTTCGGGGCAATTTCGGCAGAAATGTTGCAGATGGGAAGGTTAAAGTCCCTAGTGAGACACCATGGGAGAATGTAGGGATGTATTGTGAGAGGAAATGGTAGAATGACGATTGACTGGGAAAGATGGGTTGATCTTTGGCTGTCTGAAGGGTGCAATTGATGAGGTTTGGAATAAATATAACACAAATGAACAGTATAAATGTTTGAGGTCCTCCAATCAGGGCTGAGGATGGGGATGGGATTATTGTATGTTTTGTGTTTTGGTTTCACGCTGTGATCGGTGTGTGTGTGCAGGTGGTTATGGGTGCGCTCGCTTCCATGCTGCCCAGGCGCCGGGCAGGGCATGGTTCTTCCCGCCCTTGGAAAATTCCTTTGGGCCGGGGCCTTGCAGGTGTCTCGGGGCGGGTGTGGGTGAGCGCACCCACTGACCAGTGCACCGACGGTGGGAACAGCCATTCGTATTGTCTTTGTATTGTATTGTTGTTTTTAAAGAAAAAAATATATATATATAAAAAAAAAAAAATCTGGGCAATAGTTCTACAATAGGTGATTAAATTAGCCAGCCTCAAGGCAACAAGCGCTTGTGTTCTGATTGTTGCAGTTGTTTCCCAGGGCATCATGCTACATACAGACACTGTTTCAGTCTGGATGCGTACAGTATTCATGTCTACAATAAGCCTGCCTTATCTGACCACATCAATCAGAGAGCACACATACCTCCTGCTACTGTCCAATCACCACAAATCAATAAAATTTGCTCGGTCTTACCTCTGGGAGAGGGGTAGAGAGAGAGAGGGAGGGAGGGTGAGGAAAGGCCTCAATGTATTGAATTATGGGTCCCAAGGCTCTGAGACGCTCCGTTGGGCTTTATGGTGAGATGTATCCTAGCTGCTGTCATTCCCTTCTGTTGTCAGGGCAACTACAGGAGTCTCAGCCTTCCCCACCCCCCAATCTTATACAGGCTTTGCTGCCGATATCGCTCTTTCTATGCTCCCCGTTCTCGCCCTCTCTCTTTCTTCTCTTCTCTCCTGCTCTCTCTCTGATGTCTCTGTGCATGAATGATGCTCAAAGGCATTTACTCACTTTGGGGGTGTTGCTCTAAAGCTTCTCTCTCTTTATTCTGTCTCTGTGCGAGATTGTGTTCTCTCGCTCTCTCTTTCTCTCTCGCTCTCTCTCTCTTTATCCTGTCTCTGTGTGAGATCCTCTGTTCTCTCTCTCTTTCTGTGTGTATACCGTATTCATGGCCTCGCCCTGAGTTGTGTGAGTTGGTGGGTAGGAATGGGTTATCCATGGTCTATCGGCTAGAATCTTTCTGGGAATGAGGACAGAGTTATAGCCATCAACCCGAGAGAGAGAGCGTGTGTTGTGTGTGTCCTCAGGCAGAGTGGCATGTTGGAGCAGGAGGAGGAACAGATGAAGAGGGAATCTAGTCAGAGCAAACGGGTTTGATTTTAATAGACTAAAGTAGCTACCAGCTAGCTGCTTCTCTCCTCTCGATACGATAGTCAGAAGACTTGGCTGAAGCTATATAGATCTGGGACCAGGTTGGCAGATCTTTTTAGGTATTTCTCTCTATCCCTCTATCTTCCCTTCTCTGTGGATCTCTGTCTCTCTCTGTGTGTGTGTGTGTGTGTGTGTGTGTGTGTGTTGGATTAGGGATTGAGTGTGAGCTAAGCCTACAGTGGACAGACACTCACTGACAAACCAACAGCGATGCCGGGTATAGTGAGTAACACAGCCTCGGATTAACACACACACACTAAAAGGGATTTTCTGTATCACAGAGCTGTCTTAATGTGTTATATCACAGGCTCAGAGATGACAGGATCTTTTTAGTCAATCATTATGAAACAGATCTCTACCTGTAGAAGCTTATGTGAGGATGCAAATAGTTGCCGGCCATAATATCGACTCAAGTAATGGCCAGTGCAGCCCAGCTGTCACATTATAAAGCATTTAACACTCTCTAGTCTGCTGACTGCATGTGGTGTCTATATGTGTGCACACACAGCCTATTCACACCAGTGGAGGCTCATAATAATGGCTGGAATGGACTGAATGGTATCAAAAACATGGTTTTCATGTGTTTGATACCATTCCATTCCATCCATTACCCTCCATTCCAGCCATTATTATGAGCCGTCCTCCCCTCAGCAGCCTCCACTGATTCTCACACACAGGAATACAGCTGGTTCATTCAGCGAGCTACTTCCACTAGATTAGAGTGTGAGTGGGAACTCTACTCTACCTACACACACATTGTTACAGTACCTTTCAGTTACGGTACCTTTCAGTTACGGTACTTTTCAGTTACAGTACCATGCACACACACTTGTCTGTTAACTGAAGTGTGCCTAGAAAGCCCAGACCAGCAGACTGGACACACACACAGCCAGGCTCACAGATTGAGGTAATATAACTAGATTACGTAACACACAGGGGAGTGGCGTGTGTGTGTGTGTGTGTGTGTGTGTGTGTGTGTGTGTGTGTGTGTGTGTGTTAAAGAGAGCAAGCTAGATCAATTATCTACCCATTGGTTCCACTGACACATATCAGATGTGGACGCCTAGTCGGTAGACTGCTTTCATAAGAGCTCTGGCACGTGTGTGTGTGTTCTGTGACTACAGCTCAGCGTTCAACACCATAGTGCCCTCAAAGCTCATCACTAAGCTAAGGACCCTGGGACTAAACACCTCCCTCTGCAACTGGATCCTGGACTACCTGACGGGCCGCCCCCAGGTGGTAAGGGTAGGTAACAACACATCTGCCACGCTGATCCTCAACACGGGGGCCCCTCAGGGGTGCGTGCTCAGTCCCCTCCTGTACTCCCTGTTCACCCATGACTGCATGGCAAGGCACGACTCCAACACCATCATTAAGTTTGCCGACAACACAACAGTGGTAGGCCTGATCACAGACAACTATGAGACAGCCTTTAGGGAGAAGGTCAGAGACCTGGCAGTGTGGTGCCAGGATAACAACCTCTCCCTCAACGTGATCAAGACAAAGGAGATGATCGTGGACTACAGGAAAAGGAGGGCCGAGCACGCCCCCATTCTCATCGACGGGGCTGTAGTGGAGCAGGTTGAGAGCTTCAAGTTCCTAGGTGTCCACATCACCAACGAACTGTCATGGTCCAAACACACCAAGACAGTCGTGAAGAGGGCACGACAAAGCCTATTCCCCTTCAGGAGACTGAAAAGATTTGCAGCATGTGACAAATAACATTTGATTTGATTTGACTGCCATGTGCTGCGCAGTACGATGTTTTCTTAATCAGAACTCCAAAGATGGAGGGTCTGTGTTGTGTGTGATGTGGAATGCAGCTGTGCTACTACCTGTCTCTCTCTCTCTCCCTCTTTCTTCAACTTTCTCTCTCCCACTCTCTCTCTTTCTCCAAAAACCAGGATAGCGAACACACTTGTGTGTGAGTGAGCAGTGTGTGTGTTTGTGTGTGTGTGTGTGTGTGTGTTGGCTGCTCAAGCGGCTGATGAGAATATCAGTATAACCCCCAGGCCTCTGGGTTCTCTCTCTCCCCCCCCCCCCCCCCTAGAGTTAACACATATTACAACAGGATTACACTGTTACACTTCAACACAACTCCCTCTCTCTTTCTATCTAGCCCTCTTCTTTCTTTCTTTCTTTCTTTCTTTCTTTCTTTCTTTCTTTAGGCCTAAACCAATAACATTACACTGTTACACTTGTTCAACTCTTCTCCTTCTCTATCCATCCCTCACTTCTTTCTCTTTTTATAGCCACCCCTCATCCCTCTCTCGCTCTCTATCTCTTTATCCTCACCCACCTCTCTCCATCTATGTGCTCATCCTTCTC
>NW_028161222.1:0-12500 GCF_964263955.1 Coregonus lavaretus
TGAGACCTGCACCTCTCCCAGAAAAAACTAAAACATTTCCTGAAGTGAGCATCAATCAATAAAGTTATATTAAAATGCCAGTATGCGCTTTTGGGTTTTACAGCGTTAATGAACACCACCTCTGTAATTAAACAATGATCAGAAAATCCCACTGGGGTTATCACACTTGATTTACAGACCTGGGATTCATGCTCAAAACAATAAAACCTATCTAACCTGGCCATAGAGATGGTGTTCTCTCTCACATGGGCCCAGGTGTACTGTCTCGTGCTTCCATGTTGACTACGCCAAATATCACACAGTTCATGTCTTACAATAAAGTGTTTTAAAAAAGTCCTTGAGGCTATGAGGTTCTTTGCGATTTCTATCTAAATCACTGACTGTGCAGTTAAAATCCCCAGCAATAAATAAATAATCTTCAGTATTACATTTCTCAATGGTATTTGATAATGTCTCTAAAAAAACATACCCTTTCAACTGCCACCACTGGGGCATATACATTTATCAGACATATGATTTCATACCTCGCTTTAACTTTTAATAACCTCCCCTCAACTACCTCTTCAACCTCATATGACAAAGGCAAACACCCCTTTTGAGAACAGGATAGCCACACCCCCACTTATTGAGCTTTTATGACAACACTCCACTGTCTTCCCCCTCACTCCTGTTTCCACCACTTCATTTTTAATATTACTAAGGGTTTCTTGTAGAAAACTTATGTCACTTCCCTTTCCCTTCATTAACTCATACACCACGGCTCTTTTTTTAACGTCTCTCGCCCCATTTACGTTTAACGAAGAAATCTTAAAACTGCTCATGGCTGGAAAAAAAATACAGAGGAAAAGAAAGAAAACAAATCTCTTTACAGAGTTAAGGCTGCGACTGAACTCTTTCATTTCTTTCAGGATTTAAATCACTTGTCACTCTCGTGACAACTTTTTTGAGTCTATCGATTTCAGGGCTTGTCAACCCTTCCCCCGTTATTTTTTACATCAGAAACTTTGCTGACTCAATAAACAATTCACTTTCAGGAAAAAAATCAGTTACATTATAATCCTGCATGTATTTCTTCCCTTTTGTCAACTTCAGAAACTGACGTACCTTCTCAATCCCATACCTCCCTTCCACCCCATTTATCTCACTATTTTGTTGTGACGCGTCAGATGACTCACTCTCGCTATCCTCCCCAGAGGAAAACTCCACCATCTCTACAACCTGTTTATCCTCATCTGATTTATCAATCTCTACATTCCTCTTAGAATTAGACCCTTCATCACCCCTTAAATTCTTCCTCTTACTCCTCGGTACTTTGAAAATCGTTGCTTCATTTTCCATTGTTTCAATCTCCTCTTGAACTCCAATTTCATTTTCCAGCAACTACTCAGCGACCGCAGTCGCAGTCTCACCGGCTGTTTCCCCTCCGTCTTTGTTCTGATCTACCACAATTGCCCCCGTAGCCACACTGCTTTCCTTTCCTACTTTTCCAACCACATCTGCCCACCTTCTCCCTTCCCCTGAACTCTTAGCATGTTCATCCCTTCGCGGTGGTGCATTAGCTGCACCAGCACTAGAGCTGCTACCGGGCTCTGGGCGCTCGTTCTCGGGACAATAACGTTTCAAATGCCCCTCTCTTCCACAGCCAAAGCATTTCATTGATTCAGTAGAGGCGTAGAACACATAATCAAATCCGTCAATCTTAAAACTGAACTCTAAATTCAGTTTGTCAATATCCTTCTTTAAAATCATATGCACTTGTCTCCTATGAGACATGACATGTTTCAGCAAAGGAGATTTGCATCTAAGAATATACTTTTTTATTGTAGATACAAGTTGACCATGTCGAGATAACTCTCGCTCCAACACTTCATCTTTAACAAATGGTGGCACGTTAGAAAGTATAACTTTCTTCGCCGGATTTAAAAGAGGAAATACCGACATCTGAAAATAAATTAGACGAATACACTGATATGGTAACTGAGTTTATCAAGTGTATAGGAGATGTCGTACCCACTGTGACTATTAAAACCTACCCTACTCAGAAACAATGGATAGATGGCAGCGCTCGCGCAAAACTGAAAGCGCGAACCACCGCATTTAACCATGGCAAGGTGACTGGGAATATGGCAGAATACAAACAGTGTAGCTATTCACTCCGCAAGGCAATCAAACAAACAAAACGTCAGTTTAGAGACAAAGTGGAGTCGCAATTCAACGGCTCTGAAACGAGATGTATGTGGCAGGGTGTACAGACAATCACGGACTACAAAAGGAAAACCAGCCACGTCGCCGCGACCGACGTCTCGCTTCCGGACAAGCTAAACACCTTTTTAACCCACTTTGAGGATAACACAGTGCCACCGACGCAGCCCGCTACTAAGGACTGTGGGCTCTCCTTCTTCATGGCTGACGTGTGTAAAACATTTAAACGTGTTAACCCTCACAAGACAGCAGGCCCAGACGGCATCCCTAGCTGCATCATTAGAGCATGCGTAGACCAGCTGGCTGGTGTGTTTACGGGCATATTCAATCTCTCCCTATCCCAGTCTGCTGTCCCCACATGCTTCAAGATGGCCACCATTGTTCCTGTACCCAACAAAGCAAAGGTAACTGAACTAAATGACTATCGCCGCGTAGCACTCACCTCTGTCATCATGAAGTGCTTTGAGAGACTAGTTAAGGATCATATCACCTCTACCTTACCTGCCACCCTAGACCCACTTCAATTTGCTTACCGCCCCAATAGATCAACAGACGATGCAATCGCCATCACTCTGCCCACCGCCCTATCCCATCTGGACAAGAGGAATACCTATGTAAGAATGCTGTTCATTGACTACAGCTCAGCATTCAACACCATAGTACCCTCCAAGCTCATCATTAAGCTTGAGGCCCTGGGTCTGAACCCCGCCCTCTGCAACTGGGTCCTGGACTTTCTGACCGGCCACCCCCAGGTGGTGAAGGTAGGAAACAACATCTCCACTTCGCTGATCCTAAACACTGGGGCCCCACAATGGTGCGTACTCAGCACACTCCTGTACTCCCTGTTCACCCATGACTGCGTGGCCAAGCACGCCTCCAACTCAATCATCAAGTTTGCAGACGAAACAACAGGAGTAGGCTTGATTCCCAACAATGACGAGACAGCCTACAGGGAGGAGGTGAGGGCTCTGGGAGTGTGGTGCCAAGAAAATAACCTCTCACTCAACGTCAACAAAACAATGGAGATGATCGTGGACTTCAGGAAACAGCAGAGGGTGCACCCCCCCTATCCACATCGACGGGACCGCAGTGGAGAAGGTGGGAAGCTTCAAGTTCCTTGGCATATACATCACTGACAAACTGAAATTAACCACCCACACAGACATTGTGGTGAAGAAGGCACAACAGAGCCTTTTCAACCTCAGGAGGCTAAAGAAATTTGGCTTGGCACCTAAAACCCTCACAAACCTGTCGGGCTGTATCACCGCCTGGTATGGCAACTGCACCGCCCGCAACCGCAGGGCTTTCCAGAAGGTGGTGCGGTCAGCCCAACTCGTCATCGGGGGCACACTGCCTACCCTCCAGGACATCTACAGCACCCGGTGTCACAGGAAGGACAATAAAATGATCAAGGACCCCTGCCATCTGAGCCACGGCCTCTTCACCCCGCTACCATCTAGAAAGCAGAGACAGTACAGCTGCATCAAAGCTGGGACAGAGAGACTGATAAACAGTTTCTATCTTCAGGCCATCAGACTCTTAAACAGTCACCACTAGCCGGCCTCCGCCCAGTACCCTGCCCTAAACCTTAGACACCGTCCCTAGCCGGCTACCACCCAGTACTCTACCCTGCACCTTAGTGACTGCTGCCCTATGTGCATAGATTCATTGAACACTAATAATGTTTACATTCTGTTTTACCCACTTCATATGTATATTGTATACCGTATTCTAGGCATGGCTTACATTTACATTTTACATTTTAGTCATTTAGCAGACGCTCTTATCCAGAGCGACTTACAGGAGCAATTAGGGTTAAGTGCCTTGCTCAAGGGCACATTAACGTCATTTAGCAGACGCTCTTAGCCAGAGCGACTCACAAATTGGTGCGTTCACCCTATAGCCAGTGGGATAACCACTTTACAATTGGGGGGGGGGGGGGGGGGGGGGGGGGGGGGGGGGGGGGGGGGGGGGGGGTGGGGGGGGGGTAGAAGGATTCCTTTATCCTATCCCAGGTATTCCTTAAAGAGGTGGGGTTTCAAATGTCATCCTTTATAATTACTGTTGTACACAACTTTTCTGTTCACATACTGTCTATACCAGGGTTCTTCAATTCCGGTCCTGGAGGGCCGGAACACCTCTGTTTTTCGTCCTCTCCTTTTAATCAGGGGCTAATTCAGACCTGGGACACCAGGTGAGTGCAATTAACTACCAGATAGAAATAAAAAACAGAAGTGTTTCGGCCCTCAGGACCGGGAATTGAAGAACCCGGGTCTATACTGTCTATACTGTCTACACACCATTCACATGGAAGCTACTTTCCTGCAGTCCTTTCCATTCACATGGAAGCTACTTTCCTGCAGTCCTTTCCATTCACATGGAAGCTACTTTCCTGCAGTCCTTTCCATTCACATGGAAGCTACTTTCCTGCAGTCCTTTCCATTCACATGGAAGCTACTTTCCTGCAGTCCTTTCCATTCACATGGAAGCTACTTTCCTGCAGTCCTTTCCATTCACATGGAAGCTACTTTCCTGCAGTCCTTTCCATTCACATGGAAGCTACTTTCCTGCAGTCCTTTCCATTCACATGGAAGCTACTTTCCTCCAATCCTTTCCATTTTGCCATGGGGTTGTGTACTGTGTGCTTCATTATTGGATTCTCAACACAGCTCATTGTAATATTTCTAATACTGTACATTGCATTTTAGTTACACGGTTTACACACACCGCATATTTATTTGTGTACTGGATTCTTGACACAGCTTACAAAATATTAGGAACACTTGCTCTTTCCATGACATAGACTGACCAGGTGAATCCAAGTGAAAGCTATGATCCCTTATTGATGTCACCTGTTAAATCCACTTAAATCAGTGTAGATGAAGGGAGGAGACAGGTTAAAGAAGGATTTTTTAAGCCTTGAGAGAATTGAGACATGGATTGTGTGTGAGCCATTCAGAGGGTGAATGGGCAAGACAAAATATTTAAGTGCTTTTGAACGTGGGTATGGTGTCAAGAACTGAACGGGGTGTCAAGAACTGCAACGTTGCTGTTTTTTTTTCACGCTCAACAGTTTGCCATTTGTATCAAGAATGGTCCACCACCCAAAGGACATCCAGCCAACTTGACACAACTATGTGAAGCCATTGGAGTCAACATGGGCCAGCATCCCTGTGGAATGCTTTCGACACCTTGTCGAGTACATGTCCAGATGAATTGAGGCTGTTCTGAGAACAAAAGGGGGTGCAACTCAAGGTATTCCTAATATTTTGTGCACTCAGTGTATCTACTGCTGTACATGAATCATTATTAGTATATTTTGTGTAAATTCATCCAGTGTAGATACGTATAGATTGCATTTGGATTACTGTTACAGTGGTATTTGGGTTGTTAGTTTGTTCCGATATTTCTTGATTTCTTGTGGTGTTTTTTTTGTTTTTGTTTAACATTTTACTGCATTGTTAGGAGCTAGTAACATCACCATTTCGCTGCACCCGCTATAAAGCCACTAAACTATTAATGCCAGTGGAGGCTGGTGGGATGAGCTATAGGAGGACGGGCTCCTGTAGCTCCTCCCACCAATGTAGCTCCTCCCACCAATAGCTCCTCCCACCAGCCTCCACTGGCGTACTCGACCAAGAAACGTTGATTTTTAGCCTAATTAAATGTCAGGACACCTGTCAGCTGTCAGGAGGGAGGGAAGGGGAGGGAGAAAAGGGCCTCTGTCTGTCAGACAGAGGCCAGATGCTGGATTGTGGGTAAGAAGGTAAAGAACAGAGATAATGAGACAGAGAGAGGAGAGACCCCCCGGTCGTAAATGTCATGTGTGAGACGTAGGCACACAAGCCTAGTCTGCTAAATGTCAGCTGATAGTTTTAGGGGGAAGGAATGGTGTAATCCTGCTGGAGAGGTTGACAGGTTGTCTGCTGTAGGAAATGTTAATCCCAACGCTGTTTGTTGTATCTCAATAGGTCCTGGATTAGACCGTTTCCTTTGATTGGTCTTGTCTCAAATCCATTGGGGAAAAATAATCCCATTGGGTTCAGGAAAAATAACGATGCCATACTTCAGGAACTGCTCAACCAACTGAGCTGTTTACGTTGAAGACCTAGTAATCTCTCTGTGTGTGTGCGTGTGTGTGTTTGTGTGTGTGTGTGTGCGTGTGCGTGTGAGTGTGTGTGTGTGTGTGTGTGTGTGTGTGTGCGTGTGTGTGTGAGTGTGTGTGAGTGTGTGTGTGTGTGTGTGTGTGTGTTTTTGTGTGTGTGTGTGTGCGTGTGTGTGTGTGTGTGTTTGTGTGTGTGTGTGTGCGTGTGTGTGTGTGTGTGTGTGTGTGTGTGTGTGTGTGTGTGTGTGTGTGTGTGTGTGTGTGTTTGTGTGTGTGTGTGTTTGTGTGTGTGTGTACAGACCAGACCATGTTCCAGGTCTCTCTCCTAGGGGGAGTTATTGGAAGTGTCTCCTCTTCCCTAAAAAGCTGCTGAATTATTCACTGTGACCCGGTTTGAGCCCATTAGTTTGACAGTAGACTAGAACTTTCTCTCACTCTGGCTAGAGTGGCTGGCAGATCGCCTACACAACACAACACAACACAACACACACCCACACGCACAAACAACCACACACACACACACACACACCCACACACACACACTCACACACACACACAACCACACACACGCACACACAACCACACACACATAAACAGATGACGTTCCTCGTATAGTTTGAACCAGTTTAACGGCATGTTTACTTACTGAATGTTTACTTACTGAATGTTTACTTACTGAATGTTTACTTACTGAATGTTTACTTACTGAATGTTTACTTACTGAACGATTACTTACTGAATGATTACTTACTGAATGATTACTTACTGAATGATTACTTACTGAAAGATGACTTACTTAATGTTTACTTACTGAATGTTTACTTACTGAATGATTACTTGCTCAATGATTACTTGCTCAATGATTACTTGCTCAATCCTTACTTACTGAATGTTTACTTACTGAATGATTACTTACTGAATGATTACTTACTGAATGTTTACTTACTGAACGATTACTTACTGAATGATTACTTGCTCAATGATTACTTGCTCAATGATTACTTGCTGAATGATTACTTACTGAATGATTACTTACTGAATGATTACTTACTGAATGATTACTTCATGCATGATTACTTACACCATTTTGGAATTTTCCCACCTTTACCCTATCCAATTCCCGACTTTCACCGCCATTTCCCCCTTACTCTCACCACCACCCTAACCCACGCTTAACCCAGATAACATGTTATCACCACCACCCTAACCCACACTTAACCCAGATAACATGTTATCACCACCACCCTAACCCACGCTTAACCCAGATAACATGTTATCACCACCACCCTAACCCACGCTTAACCCAGATAACATGTTATCACCACCACCCTAACCCACGCTATACTACAGACACCATGTTTTCACCACCACCTCTCCCCACCCCTCCCTACCCCTCCCCACCCCTCCATACCCCTCCCTAACCCTCTATACCCCCCTACCCCCCCTACCCCCCCCACCCCTCCCTACCCCTCCCTACCCTTCTATACCCCCCCTACCCCCCCACCCCTCCCTACCCCTCCCTACCCCTCCCTACCCTTCTATACCCCCCCTACCCCCCCCACCCCTCCCTACCCCTCCCTACCCCTCCCTACCCCTCCCTACCCCTCTATACCCCCCCTACCCCTCCCTACCCCTCCCTACCCCCCCCCTACCCCCCCCTACCCCTCCCTACCCCTCCCTACCCCTCTATACCCCCCCTACCCCTCCCTACCCCTCCCTACCCCTCCCTACCCTTCTATACCCCTCCCTACCCCTCCCTACCCCTCCCTACCCTTCTATACCCCTCCCTACCCCTCCCTACCCCTCCCTACCCTTCTATACCCCTCCCTACCCCTCTCTACCCCTCCCTACCCTTCTATACCCCCCCTACCCCCCCCACCCCTCCCTACCCCTCCCTAGCCCTCTATACCCCTCCCTTTACATTTACATTGACGTCATTTAGCAGACACTCTTATCCAGAGCGACTTAAAAAATTGTTGCATTCACCTTATAGCCAGTGGGACAACCACTTTACAATATGTTTTTTAATTTATTTTTAATTTTTTGGGGGTGGGGTAAGTGGGGGGTAGAAGGATTACTTTATCCTATCCCAGGTATTCCTTAAAGAGGTGGGGTTTCAAGTGTCTCCGGAAGGTGGTGAGTGACTCCGCTGTCCTGGCGTCGTGAGGGAGCTTGTTCCACCATTGGGGTGCCAGAGCAGCGAACAGTTTTGACTGGGCTGAGCGGGAACTGTGCTTCCGCAGAGGTAGGGGGGCCAGCAGGCCAGAGGTGGATGCCCTCGTTTGGGTGTAGGGACTGATCAGAGCCTGAAGGTATGGAGGTGCCGTTCCCCTCACAGCTCCGTAGGCAAGCACCATGGTCTTGTCTCTATACCCCTCCCTACCCCTCCCTACCCCTCTACACCCCTCCCTAGCCCTCTATACCCCTCCCTAGCCATCTACACCCCTCCCTACCCCTTCCTAGCCCTCTATACCCCTCCCTACCCCTCCCTAGCCCTCTACACCCCTCCCTAGCCCTCTATACCCCTCCCTAGCCATCTACACCCCTCCCTACCCCTTCCTAGCCCTCTATACCCCTCCCTACCCCTCCCTAGCCCTCTACACCCCTCCCTAGCCATCTATACCCCCCTAGCCCTCCCTAGCCCTCTATAGCCCTCCCTACCCCTCTATACCCATCTATACCCCTCCCTAGCCCTCTATAGCCCTCACTAGCCCTCCCTACCCCTCCCTAGCCCTCTACACCCCTCCCTAGCCATCTATACCCCCCTAGCCCTCCCTAGCCCTCTATAGCCCTCCCTACCCCTCTATACCCATCTATACCCCTCCCTAGCCCTCCCTAGCCCTCTATAGCCCTCCCTACCCCTCTATACCCCTCTACACCCCTCCCTAGCCCTCTATACCTCTCCCCACCCCTCCCTAGCCCTCTATACCCCTCTATACCCCTCCCTAGCCCTCTATACCCCTCTATACCCCTCCCTAGCCCTATATACCCCTCCCTAGCCCTATGTACCCCTCCCTACCCCTCTATATCCCCCTACCCCTCCCTACCCCTCTCTACCTCTCCCTACCTCTCCCTACCCCTCCCTAGCCCTCTATACCCCTCCCTAGCCCTATATACCCCCCCTACCCCTCTATACCCCTCCCTACCCCTCTATATCCCTCTATACCCCCCTACCCCCCCCTAACCCTCCCTACCTCTCCCCACCCCTCTATACCCCTCTATACCCCTCTATACCCCCCTACCTCTCCCTACCCCTCTATACCCCTCTATACCCCCCCTACCCCACCCTACCTCTCCCTACCCCTCTATACCCCTCTATACCCCTCTATACCCCTCTATACCCCCCTACCTCTCCCTACCCCTCTATACCCCTCTATACCCCCCTACCCCTCCCTACCCCTCCATACCCCTCTATACCCCCCTAACCCTCCCTACCCCTCTATACCCCTCCCTACCTCTCCCTACCCCTCTATACCCCTCTATACCCCCCTACCCCTCCCTACCCCTCCATACCCCTCTATACCCCCCTAACCCTCCCTACCCCTCTATACCCCTCCCTACCCCTCCCTACCCCTCCATACCCCTCTATACCCCCCTAACCCTCCCTAGCCCTCTATACCCCTCTATACCCCCCTACCCCTCCCTAGCCCTCTACACCCCTCCCTACCCCTCCCTACCCCTCTATACTCCTCTATACCCCCCCACCCCTCCCTAACTCTCCCTACTCCTCTATACCCCTCCTACCCCTCCCTAACTCTCCCTACCCCTCTATACCCCTCTATACCTCTCCCCACCCCTCCCTACCTCTCCCTAGCCCTCTACACCCCCCCTACCCCTCCCTACCCCTCCCTAGCCCTCTACACCCCTCCCTACCCCTCCCTACCCCTCTATACTCCTCTCTACCCCTCTATACCTCTCCCCACCCCTCCCTACCTCTCCCTACCCCTCTATACCCCCCCTACCCCTCCCCACCCCTCTATACCCCTCTATACCCCCCCTACCCCTCCCCACCCCTCCCTACCTCTCCCTACCCCCCCCTACCCCTCCCTATCCCTCCCTACCTCTCCCTACCCCTCTATACCCCTCCTTAACTCTCCCCCATCACCTCTATCCTTACTTTTATCTACCAGAATAAAGTTTTGCAGCTATATCCGTCCTCCTTCTAAGTGTGTCAGTAAAACTAGCTGATGTTGTTCCTATCAACTCAACTCTCTTGACATCTGTTTGACTGACAGGCTCATCATAGAGGTGCATGCGTTCTGAAATATTGAACGCTGTTTAAAATTCCAAAGTCCATTTCGGCACATCCCTCGCAATGCGGCATTAAGATATTCATGAACATAATTCATGTATCGTAATGGAGGGATGAAATTAAGGCAAATTACGTTTGATTAGTTTGAATACTAGACCGTGTTGCTTGCTGGGTAAAGGCTGGAGTATCAGTCAATCAGACAGTCACCCTAATTTCAATTCCAAACTTTTTCTCAGAGGTTAAACTCTAGATTGATGTATCCGTGAAAAGCAGTGAGTGCGTTCCAAATGGCACCCTATTCCCTACATAGTACCCTATGGGCCCCTGTCAAAAGTAGCACTCTATAGGGAATAGGGTGCCATATTGGACGCAGCCTCAGACTGCCACCCCAATTCCAAACATCTGTGAGATTCACCTTTAGATTGATGTATCTGTGAAAAGCACTTTTTCAGTCTGAATGATGGATTGACATGGTGAGATGTAATTCATTAGTCTTCAATGTTCTCTGTGATGAGGAACATGTTGAGGAAGTCTTGTCTTCTGCCATCAATTGTCTTTTGCTATAACGGTCACTACAAATTGAATCATAGAATTCCCTGACCCATATCACCTGGCTAGGAAAAACTACTCTGGGCCCTAGATATGAGATTTGACTTGGGCTCAGAGGTTTTCCTCGTAATGTAAAATGGTCAGGTCAAATGGGTCATGTCAAATGGGTCAGGTTAAATTAGGGTTGGGCTATATATCGAATAAATTCAATTAAATTGAACGTCTGTTTTTACGCAATATTCCAAATGCCTGTATCGCAAGAATAACGTTTTTATTAATTTTTTATTTGATGTCCGCTTGTTGTCTTTTTTTGGTCTCATGTACTTCTGTGCTGCACCTTCCCATTTACACCAGAGATCTGAATATGATGAGGAGATGCTCATGTCTCCGCCCCGACAATGGGAGTCGTTTTCCCAAAGGTGGGAAGGCAGGTGATAAGAAATGCATAGTGCTTACTTTGGACAGATTTTTGGGGCACATGTGAAACCTCTCTCTGTCTCTTTTTCTGTTTTACACACACACACCAAGCCCATCAACCTGCCAAGATGAGAGATCACTTCTTCCTCTCTGACAAGCGGCGTCAACTCGCTATTTGCATTTGAGGTTTTGCCCAACAGAATCGGTCATATGGACACCGAAACACATCGAGACATTATTTTACTGTAATAGAGGATAAATTAACCTTTCTAGCAATACCCTTTAAATCATTTTACCCAAAGGCTGTTAAACTAGCCGTCTAGTCTGTGTTTTATAAATGTGCAATAAAGCTCAAAACACAATTTATATAAAGGAATCGTCAACTCGTTCTCATTCTGAGAAATAAGGTAGGCCACTTGATTTCAACATCTGAACAAAGTGGACAGGCTAACATGCTGTTCGAACAGTTGGAGACGGACAGAGGGGTGTGTTCATAACAGTTCAACTGTTCTCTGCCTTGTTAGCTAGCGAAGAGATCCAAGATGGCTAAACGTGAAATATGAAGATTAGCTGGCTGGTCACTAGCACGTGGGGTTGTGCGTGAGAGATTGTTTATGAGACCTGTGTTCATTTCCTATAATGCCCTGCTACCAGAAGATGGTTATTATTAGTGAATGTGCATTATGCATTAGGTTCTGGTCATTTTCTTAAACAAAAATGAAATATTCATAGATTTTCTGCATCATCGAGCATTCCCTCGCTATTTTACTTACCCTTCTTTAGTATTGTCCTCCATTCCTTCTTCATCTCTTATTTAGTACTGTCCTCCATTCCTTCATCTCTTCTTTAGTATTGTCCTCTATTCCTTCATCTCCATTCCTTCATCTCTTCTTTAGTATTGTCCTCCATTCCTTCATCTCTTCTTTAGTATTGTCCTCCATTCCTTCTTCATCTCTTATTTAGTATTGTCCTCCA
>NW_028161222.1:15000-42500 GCF_964263955.1 Coregonus lavaretus
AGGCGTGTGCGAGCAAGGAGGCCTACAAACCTGACTCAGTTACACCAGCTCTGTCAGGAGGAATGGGCCAAAATTCACCCAACTTATTGTGGGAAGCTTGTGGAAGGCTACCTGCAACGTTTGACCCAAGTTAAACAATTTAAAGGCAATGCTACCAAATACTAATTGAGTGTATGTAAACTTCTGACCAACTGGGAATGTGATGAAAGAAACAAAAGCTGAAATAAATCATTCTCTCTACTATTATTCTGACATTTCACATTCTTAAAATAAAGTGGTGATCCTAACTGACCTAAGACAGGGAATTTTTACTAGGATTAAATGTCAGGAATTGTGAAAAACTGAGTTTAAATGTATTTGGCTAAGGTGTATGTAAACTTCCAACTTCAACTGTATGTAAATAAGGTATTTCTGTTTCTTATTTTTACTAAATTTGCTCAAATTTCTAAAAACCTGTCTTCGCTTTGTCATTATGGGGTATTGTGTGTAGATTGATGAGGGAAAGAAGTAATTGAATCAATTTTAGAATAAGGCTGTAACGTAACAAAATGTGGAAAAAGTGGTGATCCTAACTGACCTAAGACAGGGCATTTTTACTAGGTTTAAATGTCAGGAATTGTGAAAAACTGAGTTTAAATGTATTTGGCTAAGGTGTATGTAAACTTCTGACTTCAACTGTATATATAACTATAAATAATGTGACAGATAGTAAACAGCAGTAGTGTATGTGATGAGTAGAATAAGTGAGTGCAAAAAGCGTCAATGCAGATAGTCCGGGTACTATTTGGTTAACTATTTAGAAGTCTTATGGCTTGGAGTTAGAAGCTGTTCAGGGTCTTGTTGGTTCAAGAGTTGGTGCATCAGTACCGCTTGGTGTGCGGTAACAGAGAGAACAGTCTATGACTTGGGTGGCTGGAGTCTTTGACAATTTTTAGGGCCTTCCTCTGACACCGCCTGGTATAAAAATCCTGAATGGCAGGGAGCTTCGCCCCAGTGATGTACTGGGCCGTATGCTGTACCCTCTGTACAACTTTGCAGTCGGATGCCAAGCAGTTGTCGTACCAGGTGGTGATGCAGCCAGTCAAGACGCTCTCAATGGTGTAGTGTAGAACGTTTTGAGGATCTGAGGGCCCATGCCAAATCTTTTCATCCTCCTGAGGGGGAAGAGGCATTGTCATGCCCTCTTCACGACCGTAATGGTGTGTGTGGACCATGATAGATCCTTAGTGATGTGGACACCGAGGAACTTGAATCTCTCGACCCGCTCCACTACAGCCCCAACGACATGAATGGGGGCGTGCTCGGCCCTCCGTTTCCTGTAGTCCACGATCAGCTCCTTTGTCTTGCTGACGTTGAGGCAGAGGTTGTTGTCCTGGCACCACACTGGAGTGTTGGAGTCATGCGTCGCCACGGACAGGAAGTACAGGAAGGCTAAGCAAGCACCCCTGAGGGGCACCCATATTGATGGTCAGCCTGGCAGATGTGTTGTTGTCTACCCTCACCACCTGGGGGGCGGCCCATCAGGAAGTCCAGGATCCAGTTTCAGCGGGAGGTGTTCAGTCGCAGGGTCCTTAGCTTAGTGATGAGCTCGGAGGGCACTATGGTGTTGAACGCTGAGCTGTAGTCAATGAACAGCATTCTCACATAGGGTGTTCCTCTTGTCCAGGTAGGAGAGAGCAGTGTGGAGTGCAATAGAGATTGTGTCGTCTGTGGATCTGTTGAGGCAGTATGCAAATTAAATGGGTCCAGGGTGTTTGGGATGATGGTGTTGATGTGAGCCATGACCAGCCTTTCAAAGCATTTCATGGCTACAAATGTGAGTGCTACGGGGTGAAAGTCATTTAGACAGGTTACCTTGCAAGAAAAGCATTTCACTGTACTTGTGAATTAACAAACGTGAAACTTGATGTGTGCCGTTTGCTACTATTCTATACATCTAAAAATACACCCAAGTTGGCCCAAACCCGGTTTTGATTGGTGGCTGTGATTAGGGAGCAGGAACTCTCAGTGGTGTGTCGGCACCAGAGTGGGAATGTTAATTTTGTCCTTTTCGATGCTACAGTGTTAAGGGTTCAGGAGTCAGAATCGTCCCCATTTGCTACAATCTCCGCCTTGTCTGGTCTTGGAAGTTATACATGGGAGAGCAGGTTCCTTGTACCAGGTCCAACCGGAAGTTCTTTGTTTCTGGCCATTTTTGAGCCTGTAATCGAACCCACAATTGCTGATGCTCCAGACACTCAACTGGTCTCGAGAAGGCCAGTTTTATTGCTTCTTTAATCAGCGCAACAGTTTTTCAGCTGTGCTAACATAATTGCAAAAGGGTTTTCTAATGATCAATTAGTCTTTTAAAATGATAAACTTGGATTAGCAAACACAACGTGCCATTGGAACACAGGACTGATGGTTGCTGATATAATGGGCCTCTGTACGCCTAAGTAGATATTCCATAAAAAATCAGCCGTTTCCAGCAACAATAGCCATTTACAACATTAACAATGTCTACACTGTATTTCTGATCAATTTGATGTTATTCTAATGGACAAAATAATTGCTTTTCTTTCGAAAACAAGGACATTTCTAAGTGACCCCAAACTTTTGAACTGTAGTGTAGGTAGCTACCTACAGTGCCTTGCAAAAGTGTTCATCCCCCTTGGCGTTTTTCCTATTTTGTTGCATTACAACCTGTAATTTAAATGGATTTTTATTTGGATTTCATGTAATGGACATACACAAAATAGTCCAAATTGGTGAAGTGGAATGAAAGAAATTACTTGTTTCAAGAAGTTCTAAAAAATGTATAATGGAAAAGGGGTGAGCGCATATGTATTCAAGCCCTTTAATATGAAGCCCCTAAATAATTGGTGCAACCAATTACCTTCAGAAGTCACATAATTAGTTAAATCAAGTCCACCTGTGTGCAATCTAAGTGTCACATGATCTGTCACATGATCTCAGTATATTTACACCTGTTCTGAAAGGCCCCAGAGTCTGCAACACCACTAAGCAAGGGGCACCACCAAGCAAGCGGCACCATGAGGACCAAGGAGCTCTCCAAACAGGTCAGGGTATATCAGAAACTTTGAACATCCCATGGAGCACCATTAAATCCATTATTTAAAAAAATTAAAGAATTTGGCACCACAACAAACCTGCCAAGAGAGGGCCGCCCACCAAAACTCACGGACCAGGCAAGGAGGGCATTAATCAGAGAGGCAACAAAGAGACCAAAGATAACCCTGAAGGAGCTGCAAAACTCCACAGCAGAGATTGGAGTATCTGTCCATAGGACCACTTTAAGCCGTACACTCCACAGAGCTGGGCTTTACGGAAGAGTGGCCAGAAAAAAGCCATTGCTTAAAGACAAAAATAAGCGAACACGTTTGGTGTTTGCCAAAAGGCATGTGGGAGACTCCGCAAACATTCGGAAGAAGGTACTCTGGTCAGATGAGACTAAAACTGAGCTTTTTGGCCATCAAGGAAAACGCTATGTCTGGTGCAAACCCAACACCTCTCATCAACCCAAGAACACCATCCCCACAGTGAAGCATGGTGTGGCAGCATCATGCTGTGGGGATGTTTTTCATCAGCAGGGACTGGGAAACTGGTCAGAATTGAACGAATGATGGATGGCGCTAAATACAGGGAAATTCTTGAGGGAAACCTGTTGCAATCTTCCAGAGATTTGAGACTGGGACGGAGGTTCACCTTCCAGCAGGACAGTGACCCTAAGCATACTGCTAAAGCAACACTTGAGTGGTTTAAGGGGAAACATTTAAATGTCTTGGAATGGTTTGTTTCACCATAAAAAAATATTTTGCATCTTCAAAGTGCTAGGCATGTTGTGTAACTCAAACGATACAAAGCCCCCCAAAAAATCAATTTTAATTCCAGGTTGTAAGGCAAAAAAATTGGAAAAATGCCAAGGGGGGTGAATACTTTCGCAATCCACTGTAGAACTAGTTGCAATAGCACTTCCCTGACTTACACACGCACAGTAGCGAGAGGAACAACGAAGCACACGAAAGCACCAGGAATTATCGCTCAAGTTCAACAAAATTGATTATAATGTTGTGGATAAAGTTCGGTATGAAACAAATTGCATGTGTACAATATCTAAAGACGTGCATCACGATACTGAGAGATTTGCAAGTTTGAACAAACAGTTATTTGGGTGTTTTTGGAGCCTTTGTTCATGCATTTGGATGCCCTGGATCTCCAGAATGAGGCTCAGGAAGTCAATTGCTGTTGGGATAAGTATCTCAAAACAAGTGAAATTCCAAAAAATATAAAATAAAAGGGTCTGTAACCTTCTCTAACAAGCAATGCACATCAAAAATACATATTAGGGTCCTAAATGGTGAAATTCTCCTTTAACTTTAGGCATTCCTAAGGTTAGGCATTAACTCCAAATGGTCGCTGGATTTGAACATGCAACCTTTGGAACCAGAGGTAGATGGTTATGCCCATCCACCAGTGGAGGCTGCTGAGGGGAGGACGGCTCATAATAATGGCTGGAACGGAGAAATGGGAACCATGTGTTTGATGTATTTGATACCATTCCACAGATTCCGCTCCAGCCATTATCACGAGCCCATCCTCCCCAATCAAGGTGCCACCAGCCTCCTGTGACATCCACCATCCCCAATGCCCTAGCAAAACCAACTGCGCTCACTGTTGCCCCCTAGTTCCCAAAACAAAAAATACTGTCCACTTGTGTGGATGATTCTACAGTGTTTCTTTCAGGGTGCAAAAAGGGAAAATTACAGTTAAACCACAGCATATGAAGAGAATGGGAACATCTTAATAACTCAGAAATTGTGTTCAGTAATCTGATTGACCATATTAGACTGAAAAACACCTGCAAGGGCACAGCTATCTCCAGGTGGCGCAGAGGGTTAATTGAACTGGGCCCCGTGTAGCTCAGTTGGTAGAGCATGGTGCTTGCAACGCCAGGGTTGTGGGTTTGATTCCCACGGGGGGCCAGTATGATTAAAAAAAAAAAAGGATTCACTAACTGTAAGTTGCTCTGGATAAGAGCGTCTGCTAAAAGGTAAATGTGAGATCTAAAGATTGCAGGTTCAATCTCACATGTTCTTTAACCATGTTTCCTAGTGAAATTGAGTCTTAGCTAATTGGAATCCATAATAAATAAAAATATCATAACAATATTCTTGCAACATGAAGGAAACGTCTTGTGCCACCTAACTTAAACATTGTATGAACGTCATCACAACTGAGCATATTTTGTCTCTTTTACCATATCCACACTGTTCCCACAACCTGATGAAATGTTCTGGGAACCTTTAAAGAACTCAGAAAGGCTGTTCTGTCAACATTCTTGCAACATCAAAGGAATGTTTTTTGCACCCTGATACAACCATTATCTGAATGTCAGCACAATTGGACAGTTTTTGTGTTTTGGGAACATATCTCTTGTCTTAACCCCACAATGTTCCCACAACCTAAAGAAACATTCTGGTAACCTTTTAAAGATCAGACAAAATGTGTTTTGGGAGGGTTCTTGTAACATCAGGTGAATGTTTTTTGCACCCTAAAATAAACATTGTAGAATCCTCCGCACAATTGGACAGTTTTTGTATTTTGGGAACATATCTTTTGTGATGTTCCAACAATGTTTTCATCAAACATTTCCAACAACGTAATGAAAACACTCAGGGAACCTTTAAAGAACAGATTAAATGTGTTCTAGGAACATCCTTAAAAGATAAGGTGAATATTCTTCACACTAAAATATAAAATAATTTCACAGAATTCTAAGCAAATCTTGTCTGCTAAATGAACTAGTGTAGCCCACAGCCATATGGCATAGCCAGATCAGGGCCTAACATAAGAAACAACTCAGAGTAAGCTATTCTGTTCTTCTGAAATAGACTCTGTTTTCTTCATATCATGTTTCTTTAGACCTGTAGGCTATATTACATGGATTTATTAGACTTTTTAAATGTAGATTTTCCAAAGGTCCGCATCAGTGGCTTGTAGGCTATGCGTGGAAACCAGCAGATGCTAAATGTATTGATCTTTTTTTAACGGTCAATTCCATGTCATCATCATAAACCTGACCATTTTCAATGTAATGCATCTCAGTAGGAAAATAGTGCTTTTACACAATGTAGAAACCCAATATTCCACAAATGTCTTTGTAATTTCAGCGACAGGTATTCGTATCAACATTTTAGCTTTTATAATAATGTTACATATTAGGTTCTAGGGCTCAACATGTGCTTCAAAAGTAGCTAGAATTCATATAGGCCCAATATAAAAGATTTTCTGGTGCTCCTAAATTTATGTTGGGGGCACCATCGCTACCAACATTTTGTATTTATTTAGAGCCCTGTGCACCCATGTACGCAAAATGCACACACATACACACACACACAAACACACGCACACACACGCACACACACGCACACACAGGCACACAGGCACACACAACCACATACATACACATGCAAGCGCGTACACGAATGCACATACACACAGATGGTCAGTGAAGTGTGCTAAACCATGTTACAAAAGACAGGCCATGTTTTAAAAAAAAACAAATATATCAAATAGGGAGGTTCTGCTTGGAATATGATTTAAGAAGCCCTGCCTGCAAAGTATCTGCTTGGTCTTAGAGGAAATGTTGTGAATGCATATGACTCACAGAGATGCAGGTGTGTGTCAGTCTAATGATCAGTGCTGACAACTCACTGATCTGTTTCTACGTGTCTCATTAAGCTAGAAGCTGACTATCCATAAACAGGTGTGTATAGAGCTGTGACTCTCCATAAACAGGTGTTTATAGAGCTGTGACTCTCCATAAACAGGTGTTTATAGAGCTGTGACTCTCCATAAACAGGTGTGTTTAGAGCTGTGACTCTCCATAAACAGGTGTGTGTGTTTAGAGCTGTGACTCTCCATAAACAGGTGTGTATAGAGCTGTGACTCTCCATAAACAGGTGTGTTTAGAGCTGTGACTCTCCATAAACAGGTGTGTTTAGAGCTGTGACTCTCCATAAACAGGTGTGTTTAGAGCTGTGACTCTCCATAAACAGGTGTGTATAGAGCTGTGACTCGCCATAAACAGGTGTGTTTAGAGCTGTGACTCTCCATAAACAGGTGTGTTTAGAGCTGTGACTCTCCATAAACAGGTGTGTTTAGAGCTGTGACTCTCCATAAACAGGTGTGTTTAGAGCTGTGACTCTCCATAAACAGGTGTGTTTAGAGCTGCGACTCTCCATAAACAGGTGTGTTTAGAGCTGTGACTCTCCATAAACAGGTGTGTTTAGAGCTGTGACTCTCCATAAACAGGTGTGTTTAGAGCTGTGACTCTCCATAAACAGGTGTGTGTGTTTAGAGCTGTGACTCTCCATAAACAGGTGTGTTTAGAGCTGTGACTCTCCATAAACAGGTGTGTTTAGAGCTGTGACTCTCCATAAACAGGTGTGTTTAGAGCTGTGACTCTCCATAAACATGTGTGTTTAGAGCTTTGACTCTCCATAAACAGGTGTGTTTAGAGCTGTGACTCTCCATAAACAGGTGTGTTTAGAGCTGTGACTCTCCATAAACAGGTGTGTGTGTTTAGAGCTGTGACTCTCCATAAACAGGTGTGTTTAGAGCTGTGACTCTCCATAAACAGGTGTGTTTAGAGCTGTGACTCTCCATGAACAGGTGTGTTTAGAGCTGTGACTCTCCATAAACATGTGTGTTTAGAGCTTTGACTCTCCATAAACAGGTGTGTTTAGAGCTGTGACTCTCCATAAACAGGTGTGTTTAGAGCTGTGACTCTCCATAAACAGGTGTGTTTAGAGCTGTGACTCTCCATAAACATGTGTGTTTAGAGCTTTGACTCTCCATAAACAGGTGTGTTTGGAGCTGTGACTCTCCATAAACAGGTGTGTATAGAGCTGTGACTCTCCATAAACAGGTGTGTTTAGAGCTGTGACCCTCTATAAACAGGTGTGTATAGAGCTGTGACTCTCCATAAACAGGTGTGTGTTAAGTTTAAAGCCACGATGGAACAAGACACTTGGTTGTCATCGTAGAGTATGAGACATATCTGTTTTACTTACTGGTATCCTGACACATTGTTGCATGAGCACAAGTGCAACGTTTGTACAAAAACATAATGTTTGGTGTTAGTGATTGACACCTGGTTGAATCATTAGTCTACTTCCTGTAAGCTCAGCTCGGCCAAACCAATCATTATTCATATATTCACAACTAAAGATGAACAGTGGACACACAGATTACTCTTCCAACAGGGATCCTTGATATGGGTTTGATCCAATTTGATGCTTTATAAATCAAAGCACACTCAAAGACTTGGATTGAGATCAATGGCCCTAAAATGGGATGTAATCCATCTTCGCTCTGGTTCCGCATCTTAATGCAAATGTGGTACGGCGTGTGTGCGTGTGTGTGAGTGAGTGTGTGTGTGTGTTGTGTGTTTGTGTGTATACGTAAATGTATGACTGTGTGTATACTTTGAAACAACATGCCAAGATCAAGGGAGGGTGCCAACCCCCAAGCTCATTACCGTTGATAAGTTGTCAGAATGTTGGTACAAACACCGGGGAACTGGGGACTCACACAAACCTCAATTCTAACTCTACACCGAATGACTCCTCAAACCTAACTCTACTCCGACTCTGACTCCAGAAACCTCAAAACTAAGTCCACACCGACTTTGACTTCTCAAACCTCAAATCTAACTCTGACTCCTCAAACCTAACTCTACTCCAACTTTGACTCCTTAAACCTCAAATCTAACTTCTCACCGACTGACTCCTCAAGCCTAACTCCACTCCTACCCTGACTCCAGAAACCTCAAGCCTAACTCCACTCCTACCCTGACTCCAGAAACCTCTAAGCTAACTCTACTCCGACTCCAGCTACAGTTTCCTAATGAGGACATGTAGAAACACCAGAGGAGTTCTGGCTTTGTCCTTCCCACTCATCTTTTTCATCTCTCTATTTCTCTTGTATTCCCTGTCTATTGTTCTCGTGCTAATAAGCTCCACTGTGTGTGGGTGTGTGTGTGTGTGTAAATCCACTCCGAAACAACATCATTATCACACCCTGTTTGAAATCCTTCCCTTCTCTCCCTCTCTTCTGCCTCATCTGTCTATTCCTCCTCTCTCTCTCCTCCCTCATCTGTTCTTTCTTGGCAGGCGTAGAGAGGAAGCTCGAGTCGGGGAGAAGGAGACAAAGAAGTGAAGGGAGTGAGGGAAGGAGGAGGAGGGACAGAGAGCAGAGAGGAGAGGAGAGGAGAGAGGGAGATAGTGTTGGCTGGATTAGCATACCACACACATGGCGAGGGCTGAGATTGGGTACTGGAGCAGATGTTGATTTGCATATTCAACAGCGGATGGGCCGGTGTGTGTGTGTGTGTGTGTGTGTGTGTGTGTGTGTGTGTGTGTGGACGGGCATAAGCGTCTGCCTCTGATTCCAAAGGTTACAAGAATGAATTAATCGATAAAAAGTTGTTTTTGAGATTTTAGTTTGAAGCCTATCCCAAATGTATTATGCATTACATTACACACACTGTTCCCACCAGACTGTTCCCACAAAACTAATGAAACATTAAATGTGTTCCAGGAATGTTCTTGCAACATCAGGCAAATGTTTTATACAAACATTCTATAATCATCAGCACAACTGGACAGTTGTTGTGTTATGAGAACATTTGCCACGACCTAATGAATGTTCTGGGAACTTTCACAGAACCAATTTTGGTTTGCAGGTAAGAGATCTGTCATTCATTCATTGCTATGCTATGATCTTTGACCTCCTGAAGAAGTTATCCCTTTTCCTCTCTTTCTGTGCCCCTAAATGTTTGGATAAACTGGTAAAGTTAGCTAGCTAGCCAATGAGGTAACATGACTGAACAAAGTGTAAACAGCTGGTTAACGACGCGCGGGTTGAACAGACATACCCAAAGGTAACTGCTATTCTTGAGTAATTACATGATTCTGACATGCAAAAACGTGGTATATTTGGAAAGGAGACATCTGGGAGATGATGAGGAAATTATCAGAAGATAGATAGGAGTTACATAGGTCAAAATACACAAGATCAAGCACACACAAAATAACCTTTTTTTTTTTTTTTTTTTTCTTTATTTTGAAAGTCATCTTTCATTGACAAGCTATAAGTGAATTATTGATGACTAGAGCTGGTAACACATTGGATGGCTTCCACAACATGTGAACAATATCAGAAAGAAAGGGATTGATAGACCTAACAACTACTAAGTGGTGTCAGATGTGGTCACGGGACGTTTCCAAGTGTCCCTAAACCTCTCCAAAGTGGCATGTCTGTAAATTAGATCATTCCAGTGCTATTACATATTTGCAATCCCTAAATGATATTTGTTCAGTATAAAAACACAATTTATACCATATCAACCTCAGTCAAATATTGTTATGGGGTATCCAGGGTTCATTAAAATGTCTTTTCAACATCTCCAAAGTGTCAGAATGTGGTAATTGCACTGTTTTTGCACACTGGATGTGCCTAAAATGTATTGTTCACTATAAAAACTAAATTGCTACCACACCAAACTCTCTAAAACATTGTGGCGGTGTCGGGGGACATATAGGGGATATGGATGCCTGCAGCACGTAACCAAGCAACATCATATTTTTTTATGCGCAAATCTGTAGTCACTCTGGGGACATTCGATGTTGCCATTAAGTCATACAACATCAGATAACATTGACAATAGGCTAGATTAGTTCCTAACGACCTAAGGATTAATTAGCTATAGCTCAAACACAGACCAAATCAAAGTTTACCTTGTAAGATGTTTGCTGTTTGGTGAAAACGTTGTGTAAAATAAATATTTTTGACTCTCGGGGCTGGTGATCAACAACGGTAGGACACAGGCAGACAGGCACCTCCTCATGATCTGTCCCGGCTTCCGGTTTGTATCAACATATTCCGTGTTTATTTAGTTTATGCTTCACAACGCTAACCGGAACGTAGGTAGCAGCCATCTTGAAATGAGGTCATCGGCTCGGCCTGCCCTAATACATTTGTATGCCCATATATATGGTAGTAAGTCATACCAAAGATTTGAAGGCACCAATCAATTGCCAAGATACTCAGCTTTCCTCAGACACCCTGCTTTTGCAGATAGGGGCTACCATTCTCATACCAGACTAAAGTGAATAAAAAAACATTTAATAGGGTCCCCAAATATGGGGACTTTCCATTTAAGAGGTTTTAAGGAACACATCATATGTTGACAGTGGAGACCTCCATTGAGGAACACAGCATCTGCCACAAGCCCGACTTGAACATAATTTTCTGATTCAGTCTTAATTAATTTAATCTTTATTTATTAGTCATTGAGAAGTAATTGAATGATGTTTTACATAAACAACTTTGTCTATGCTCAGTAGAATATGTTAAAAATAATGACATTAACCATTAGTGAGATAGGTATTCTATGCAGGCTTTGAAATAGAAAAGTTTGAATAAGGTTGAGAAATGACAGAAATGCTGAAAATATGCAGATGTGAATTTAAAACAGTTAATTGATTATGCAGGCACAGAGACAAACACACGTGTTTTTCCGTGTTCTGTAGATGTGTTGTACGTCAAAATACACCCTTTGGGCGGCAGAAATACACACACACACACACACACACACACACACACACACACATAAAAGCACACAAGCACACACACACGCGTGCGCGCGCACACACACAGACTCCAACCGTTCACACTAAATCACACTCCATGTTTGTGCCTGAAGCAGTAGCATCTACAGAGGGACGATCATTTCCTCCCACACTAGAGACCTCATGTCAGCAGCTATCTCTCCTCTCCTTATTCCCTCCCTCCCTCCCTCCCTCCCTCCCTCCCTCCCCTCCCTCCCTCCCTCCCTCCCTCCCTCCCTCCCTCCCTCCCTCCCTCCCTCCTTCCTTCCTTCCTTCCTTCCTTCCTTCCTTCCTTCCTTCCGTCCTTCCTTCCAAGCTCCCTCTCTCCTTGTTCCCATTGAATCAGTGATGAACAAGACTGTCTGTTTTCAGTTTTTCTAATTTTAGCGTTCTCTTTTTTGCCTCGATTTGGTTGTTAAAAAAGCTACTAAAATATGTTCTGTGCTACAATATGTTCCCTCTTATTCTGTTCTCAATCTCTTTTACCCTTCCTTCCTCCCTCCCTCTCTCTCCCTCTCTCTCCCTCTCTCTCTCTCTCTCTCTCTCTCTCTCTCTCTCTCTCTCTCTCTCTCTCTCTCTCTCTCTCTCTCTCTCTCTCTCTCTCTGTCTCTGTCTCTCTCCCTCTCCGTCTCCGTCTCCGTCTCCGTCTCCGTCTCCGTCTCTCTCTCTCTCTCTCTCTCTCTCTCTCTCTCTCTCTCTCTCTCTCTCTCTCTCTCTCTCTCTCTCTCTTTCTATCCCTTTTCAATTCCTTATTTCACCCTCTTTCTCCTTCTCTATCATTTTCAGGCAGACTTAGGCAGGCCTCTCATTCAATAAAGTATTGATTGGTTTCTCTCTGGGTGCAGTGACCTTGCTGTAACGGTGTTGGAGAGATCGCGGTGGATTGAATTCTGTGAAAGGGACTGTGTCATGTCCCGTAATCTACTGTTGCACCCAGCCAATTAACAGCCAAAAGACTGCCACGTTAGGGCCCAGCTCTGCTTTATTCTCTTTCAAAAGGTTGATCAATCAAAAAGGACATAGGAGATTTTTATACTACCATTGATCTACTATATCAATATCAAAATGGGCTAGATGGATAAAGTGGGTTGTATTGTGAGAGTGATTATACTCCTCTCTTTTAATAAAATGTGGATGGTTGTCTAGGGGTTTCTCTGTCTTTCTTTCTCTCTCTCCTCTGTCTCTCTCTCTATCTCACTATCTCTCTATCTCTGACATCTATCTCTCTACCTCTCAGACATCAATCTCTCTACCTCTCAGACATCAATCTCTCTTTCAATTCAATTTCAATGTACATATGTTTACATTGCCAAAGCAAGTGAAGTAGATAATAAACAAAAGTGAAATAAACAATATAAATTAACAGTAAACATTACACTCACAAAAGTTCCTAAGGAATAGAGACATTTCAAATGTCATATTATGTATATATATACAGTGTTGTAACGATGTGCAAATAGTTAAAGTACAAAAGGGAAAATAAATCAATATAAATATGGGTTGTATTTACAATGGTGTTTGTTCTTCACTGGTTGCCCTTTTCTTTTGGCGACATGTCACAAATCTTGCTGCTGTGATTGCACACTGTGGTTTTTCACCAAATAGATATGGGAGTCTATCAAAATTGGGTTTGTTTTCAAATTCTTTATGGATCGCTGTAATCTGAGGGAAGTGTGTGTCTCTTAGATGGTCATACGTTTGGCAGGAGGTTAGGAAGTGCAGCTCAGTTTCCACCTCATTTTGTGGGCAGTGTGCACATAGCCTGTCTTCTCTTGAGAGCCAGGTCTGCCTACGGCGGCCTTTCTCAATAGCAAGGCTATGGTCACTGAGTCTGTACATAGTCAAAGCTTTCCTTAAGTTTGGGTCAGTCACAGTGGTCAGGTATTCTGCCACTGTGTACTCTCTGTTTAGGGCCAAATAGCATTCTAGTTTGCTCTGTTTTTTTGTTTGTTCTTTCCAATGTGTCAAGTAATTCTCTTTTTGTTTCTCATGATTTGGTTGGGTCTAATTGTGTTGTTGTTGTTGTTGTTGCAAGTTGGTCCCAGACGCGTACAGACAACAGGTCCGTAAATTACGAAAGACAGAATCTCAAAGCCATGTTGAGTTCGCAAGAGGACAAGCATGTCTTTTTGATCAGTGGTGCGGTTCTCAAGAGGTCAAGGACCTCGAGGATTTAAAGCCACTATTACTTCTCGAGCAGTTCAAGAATCAAATTAAAATAAAATAAAATTGTATTGGCCACAGGCACCGAATACAACAGGTGCAGACATTACAGTGAAATGCTTACTTACAGCCCTTAACCAACAGTGCATATATTTTTTAATAAAAAAGTAAAATAAAACAACAACAAAAAAGTGTTGAGAAAAAAAGAGCAGAAGTAAAATAAAATAACAGTAGGGAGGCTATATATACAGGGGGGTACCGGTGCAGAGTCAATGTGCGGGGGCACCGGCTAGTTGAGGTAGTTGAAGTAATATGTACATGTGGGTAGAGTTAAAGTGACTATGCATAAATAATTAACAGAGTAGCAGCAGCGTAAAAAAAATTGGTGGGGGTGGGGGGGGCAGTGCAAATAGTCTGTGTAGCCATGATTAGCTGTTCAGGAGTCTTATGGCTTGGGGGTAGAAGCTGTTGAGAAGCCTTTTGGACCTAGACTTGGCGCTCCGGTACCGCTTGCCGTGCGGTAGCAGAGAGAACAATCTATGACTAGGGTGGCTGGAGTCTTTGACAATTTTGAGGGCCTTCCTCTGCCTTCACGAAAGGGTTGCTACCTACATTCATGAGCACAAGGATCTCACTCTTGAGAAAGCTGCAGTTCTGGCAGATGAGTTTGTGTTGACACATAAAACTACCTTCACAAACAAAGAACCCAGTAGCCATCCCTATGCAAAAAGCAGTCCAGAGAAGTCACCTCCTATGGAGGGTTTTAGTCCGTTTCAAAAGTTCCCAAAGAAAGGTTGTCAGAACTGTTTTTTTTTGTATCCTCCAGTTTGTCATTACTGCCATGAAAAAGGGCACGTTGTCTGTGTCCTAAGTTGAAACAGAAAAATTAGCGAGAAAAAGCAGTTTCTTCTTGTGGGAGCACTCCAGCCCGTTAAGTCTCTGGTTGGGACTGGTGTATGTCCTAAACAAGATTTAGGATCAGATATTTATGAACTCTTTGTTTCAGATGGTGTCTCTTCAGAGTGGGGATGCTGTTAAGCAGCCGGTGAAGATGCTGCCAGACACTGGGGTCCTTCATATTGCCTTTATCTGACACTTCAGCAACTGGTATAGTGTGTTAGTACAAGGTGTGGAGATGGGTTGCCATCTAGTTAGTGGGAAGGTGTTTCACCTGTGCAGGCCCAGGTGCTATTTAAGAGTGGCTGGCCCAGTGCTCCAGTTTGACTTGAGAAATGTGGAGGGTCAACACCTTTAGTTGGCACTCCTTATTTGATTTCTAGAAAAAACATTCCTTTGTCTGATTTACCTGACTTCGTTTTGCTCCACCTTTGTTTGCCTCTTCTTGGGCACATTTAGTGGTTGGTGGGTGTTATTTTTCGCCTTAAGTTTTTGCTAGTCAACTTTCAGTGACCCCATGAGAGTCTTTCAGAATCCCTTCTAAAACCCCACCTGTTTCGTTTTGGTTGTTGGTCAGTGACTCTTTTTTTTTGTTCCCCGCTTCTGTTTGAGCGCCATTTTTTATTTTCTTGCTGGGGAACGTAACAATACAAAGTGTTATGTTTAGGGCAAATCCAATACAACACATTACTGGGTACCACTCTCTATATTTTTAATCATAGTGGTGGCTGCATCATGTTATGGGTATGCTTGTCACTGGCAAGGACTAGGGAGTTTTTCAGGAAAGCTCTTAGAGACTCACCCAGAAAGACTCACAGCTGTAATCGCCGACAAAGTTGCCAAAGTTGCTTCTACAAAGTATTGACTCAGGGGTGTGAATACTTATGTTCAATTAGATTTCTGTTTTTCATTTTCAATACATTTGCCAACATTTCTAAACATGTTTTCACTTTGTCATTATGGGGTATTGTGTGTAGATGGGTGATATAAACATATGTGGAATCAATGTTGAATTCAGGCTGTAACACAACATAATGTGGAATAAGTAAAGGGGTATGAATATGTTCTGAAGGCCCTGTATATAAATCACTGTAACATACTCCATAGCTATATAAATCACTGTAACATATTCCATAATTATATAAATCACTAACATGTCAAATCAAATCAAATCAAATTTTATTGGTCACATGCGCCGAATACAACAGGTGCAGACATTACAGTGAAATGCTTACTTACAGCCCTTAACCAACAGTGCATTTATTTTAAACAAAAAAAGTAAGAATAAAACAACAACAAAAAAGTGTTGTCATACTCCATAACTATATAAATCACTGACATCCTCTATAGCTATATAAATACTTGTCAGCTCTGTGTTCTACTTGTCTGGTCTATTCCTATTGTGTATCATGGAGGTCTGAGTATGTGAGTCTGAGCTACACTTCGTGTTGTTTATACAAAGTTCCAATAGCTAAGGATTCCGCAAACGCGGTCAGCTTTTTCGGCTGGGACCGCAAGTTTGTGTCCCGGATTCCAGCAAAAAATCACAATAGTTAGTGGTTAGCCATCATGCTAACAGAGCAAGATAACGCTAGGAGTGCTAGAGTCAAAACACCAGTGGTTTTTGTGTCTACGTTTGGGCTCATGCGCTAGGTCCGAGATGATATCTATGCAAGAGGAGGAAATAAGGTGGAACTGATAAATGAACATAAAATCAAATGTGTCATCATACAAGTATCTTCGGTAGCAGATTCTCCAGCTGCTAGCTCAGCTGCGGGAAAAACATGATTTACTTTGATGCAGCTCAGGCACACAGGATTTGAATGATGAATGCATCCTACACTGGCAAGGTGTAGTAGGTCGGGTCGGAGGCAGTCTGGTCGGCCTCCATATATCCTAGAAGATCAGATCCAGCTTTTAAACAGCTTTGCCCTGCTGGAGGCGGACGTACTGGCCCTGGGAGTCAGCTCTGATCCTACCAGTACACCAACAGCCAGCAGCCGTCCAGGGGCACCCTCCTCTACAGCTCAGCCGGTAGCTGACCAAAGGAAGCAATGTTTTGGGCTCTCCTACAGCTACCCAAGGATTCCGACACCATCCGCCGCTACTGGTACAGTACGTCTGTTGTGAGTCAGGCTGACAAAGCACACCTCCTCCCCCCTGGCCCGAGGCAGGCCCGTTCTGTTCCCCCCCTTCCTTCCCCATCGGATTCTATCACGATCACCATCGTCGTGGACAGCTCGATGGTGAGAGATTTTGGCCTTCCTACGGCCTGTGGGCCGATCAAGGTCCATTGTCACCCAGGCACCCACGTCCAAGACATAAACTACTCTAATAGTGGCACCAATAGCGGCAGGTAGCTTAGTGGGTAAGAGCGTTGTGCCAGTAACCGAAAGGTCGCTGGTTCTAATCCCCAAGCCGACTAGGTGAAAAATCTGTCGATGTGCCCTTAAGCAAGGCACTTAACCCTAATTGCTCCTGTAAGTCGCTCTGGATAAGAGCGTCTGCTAAATGACGTAAATGTAAAAAAATGTCACACACGTCGGTTTTAATGACATTCGTTTTCGGCAATCTGAGGAACTAAAGAAGGTCTACAACATTCTCTTGAACACCCTTGTCTGCACAGGGAAGAGAACAATCATCTCTGGCCCCTTGCCGTGCTATAGAAGGGGTTTGGAACGTTACAGCCACCTCGCTGCCCTAAACAAGTTCCTGAAGAAACTCTGCAAAGACAGGAATGTCTCCTTTACTGACAATTTATTTGCTGTGGGAGCAACCAACAATCTTTAAAATATATGGGATTCGCCCTAACCACAGGGGTTCCAGGATTATCTCCATCAACATAGCGAACGGCTTCAGAAACTGACGGTCTGGGTTTGGTAGCACTCCAGTCCTCCCTGCCATAATAAGCAACAGAGGACATGGAAATCATATTATATCCCAGAGAAATAAAGTGCAGTGAATGTAAGTAACCTAATCTATGTTCCTTTAACTGTTAGCTCTGAGGGTATTATAATAATCATATGCACATAGAATTTAGTTCCACTGTTTGCACTGAAACTGTCTGCCTTAGGAAGAAGCCCACTGTGGGCAGCCCACTCAGTACCATTGCCTCAAATGTAACATACACTGACATGTCTACCTCGGATCAGCCTCTCAGAATAGCACTAAAAACAAACAAGCAACCCAGAAAAGGACAAAAAAAATAGCCCATATTAACGTATGTATCCCGAGAAACAAGGTTTATGAAATTGACAACTTAGTAACATTAAAAAACATTCATATTCTGGCCATCTCTGAAACACACTTAGATCATTAATTTGATGATGCAGTAGTCACTGTACATGGTTATAGAATATATAGGAAAGATAGAAATGTCAATTACGGAGGTGTTGCCATGTACGTCCAGAGTCATTTTCCAGTTAGGCCGAGTGAGGATCTCATGTCAGATGATGTGGAAGTATTATGGCCAGAGGTCCTATTCTCCTGGGAAGCTGCTATAGACCGCCAACTGCTAAAAGTCAAGTGTTTGGACTATATGTGTGAAATGTTGGATAATGTATGTGATATCAACAGAGGTATATTTTCTGGCTGACCTCAAATATTGACTGGTTGTCATCAAGCTGTCCACTCAAAAAGAAGCTCCAAGCTGTAACCAGTGCCTCCAATCTGGTTCAGGTTATCGGTCAACCTACCAGGGTGTTTACAAACAGAACAGGAACTAAATCATCCACATGTGTTGATCACATCTTTACTAATGTTGCAGAAATCTACTCTGAAGCAGTATCCACACCCATCGGATGTAGTGATCATAATACACTGCTCAAAAAAAATTAAGGGAACACTTAAACAACACAATGTAACTCCAAGTCAATCACACTTCTGTGAAATCAAACTGTCCACTTAGGAAGCAACACTGATTGACAATACATTTCACATGCTGTTGTGCAAATGGAATAGACAACAGGTGGAAATTATAGGCAATTAGCAAGACACCGCCAATAAAGGACTGGTTTTGCAGGTGGTGACCACAGACCACTTCTCAGTTCCTATGCTTCCTGGCTGATGTTTTGGTCACTTTTGAATGCTGGCGGTGCTTTCACTCTAGTGGTAGCATGAGACGGAGTCTACAACCCACACAAGTGGCTCAGGTAGTGCAGCTCATCCAGGATGGCACATCAATGCGAGCTGTGGCAAGAAGGTTTGCTGTGTCTGTCAGCGTAGTGTCCAGAGCATGGAGGCGCTACCAGGAGACAGGCCAGTACATCAGGAGACATGGAGGAGGCCGTAGGAGGGCAACAACCCAGCAGCAGGACTGCTACCTCCGCCTTTGTGCAAGGAGGAGCAGGAGGAGCACTGCCAGAGCCCTGCAAAATGACCTCCAGCAGGCCACAAATGTGCATGTGTCTGCTCAAACGGTCAGAATGTCATGAGGGTGGTATGAGTGCCCGACGTCCACAGGTGGGGGTTGTGCTTACAGCCCAACACCGTGCAGGACGTTTGGCATTTGCCAGAGAACACCAAGATTCGCAAATTCGCCACTGGCGCCCTGTGCTCTTCATAGATGAAAGCATGTTCACATCCTCCAGCATGACCGGTTTGGCGGTGGGTCAGTCATGGTGTGGGGTGGCATTTCTTTGGGGGGCCGCGCAGCCCTCCATGTGCTCGCCAGAGGTAGCCTGACTGCCATTAGGTACCGAGATTAGATCCTCAGACCCCTTGTGAGACCATATGCTGGTGTGGTTGGCCCTGGGTTCCTCCTAATGCAAGACAATGCTAGACCTCATGTGGCTGGAGTGTGTCAGCAGTTCCTGCAAGAGGAAGGCATTGATGCTATGGACTGGCCCGCCCGTTCCCCAGACCTGAATCCAATTGAGCACATCTGGGACATCATGTCTCGCTCCATCCGCCAACGCCACGTTGCACCACAGACTGTCCAGGAGTTGGCGGATGCTTTAGTCCAGGTCTGGGAGGAGATCCCTCAGGAGACCACCTCATCAGGAGCATGCCCAGGCATTGTAGGGAGGTCATACAGGCACGTGGAGGCCACACACACTACTGAGCCTCATTTTGACTTGTTTTAAGGACATTACATCAAAGTTGGATCAGCCTGTAGTGTGGTTTTCCACTTTAATTTTGAGGGTGACTCCAAATCCAGACCTCCATGGGTTGATAAATTTGATTTCCATTGATAATTTTTGTGTGATTTTGTTGTCAGCACATTCAACTATGTAAAGAAAAAAGTATTTAATAAGATTATTTCATTCATTCAGATCTAGGATGTGTTATTTTAGTGTTCCCTTTATTTTTTTGAGCAGTGTATAATAGCCATATATAGAAAAACCAAAGTTCCAAAGACTGGACCTAAAATTGTGTGTAAACGATCATACAAGAGGTTTTGCAATGAGTCCTATGTCGAAGGTGTGAAAAATATCTGTTGGGAATGAGGAACATCCTGACACTGCACTTGAAGCATTTTTGAAACTGCGTCTTCCGGTTACTGATAGGCATGCACCCATCAAGAAACTGCCTGTTAGAACTGCCAAATCCCCATGGATTGATGATGAATTGAAAAACTGTAATAAATAACAATGACAACACAGCACACAGGAAAACAAACAGTAAATGAAAAAAAAAAAAAACTAAACTAAACAAAAAGAAGAAGAAACTATACTATGGAACAAAGATAAATGATATAAAGAATGAAAAAAAATAAAAAATAATAAACCTCTGGAGTTTAAATGAAATTCTAAGGGGAACATTTTTTTGGCTCCATCCTACATTGAGGAAGATGGCTTGTTCATAACGAAACCCTTTGATATTGCCAACCACTTCAGTAACTTTTTTTGTTGACAAGATTAGCAAAACTTATGTATGACATGCGAACAACAAATGCTGAGCCTTCACATTCATGCATAATGGACCAAATAATGAAAGACAAGCGCTGTAGTTTTGAGTTCCACAAAAGTGGGTGTGGAAGAGGTCCAAAAATGTTTTGCTATCTATAAATTAGGACAAACCACCTGGTAACGACAACCTGGATGGTAAATTGCTGAGGTTGGTAGCGGAATACATTGTGACTCCTGTTTGCCACATCTTCAATTTAAGCCTATAAGATGGTGTGTGCCCTCAGACATGGAGGGAGGAAAAGGTCATCCCGTTACCCAAGAATAGCAGAGCACCCTTTAATGGTTCAAACAGCCGACCAATCAGCATGTTACAAGTGCTTTGCAAACTTTTGGAAAAAAATTGTGTTTGATCAAATACAAAGTTGTTTTATTGAAAACAAATTAACAACAGACTTTAAGCATGCTTATAGGGAAGGGCACTTAACATGCTCGGCACTGACACAAATGACTGATGATTGGCTGAAAGAAATTGATAGTAAGAAGACTGTGGGAACTGTTCTGTTGGACTTCAGTGCAGCTTTTGATGTCATTGATCATAAGCTATTGCTGAAAAAAACTTAGCTGTTATGGATTTGCATGCTCTGCCTTATAACGGATTGAGAGTTACCTATCTAATAGAACACAGAGGGTTTTAGTAAATAGAAGCCTCTCTCATGCAAATTCAGTTGAGTGTGGTATACCGCAGGGCAGCCAGCTAGGGCCATTATTGTTTTCTGTTTTTACTTATGAGCTTCCACTGATCTTGAATAAAGCCTGTGTGTATATGTACACTGATGACTCAACAGTATACATGTCGGCTGCAACAGTAAAATAAATAACTGGCAGCCTTAACATAGAGCTCCAGTCAGTTGTAGAATGGATAACTAGCAAAGGCTGGTGCTAAATACCTCAAAAACATCATTTTTGGGACAAATCACTCGCTCAAACGCTAAACCTCATTTACATCATTATTTAATAATGTGGCGATTGAGCAAGTTGAGGAGACTTAACTGCTGGGTGTAACCCAAGATAGCAAGCTCTCATGGTCAAAACAAATAGACCAAACGGTTGCTAAAATGGGAAGAGGTCTGTCCATGATAGGGCGTTGCTCTGCCTTCTTGACATCTCAGTCGACCAGACAGGTCCTACAGGCCCTAGTTTTGTCACACCTGGACTACTGACCAGCTGTGTGGTCATGTGCGGAAAAGAAGAACATAGGTAAATTGCAAGTTGGTCCAGAACAAAGCAGCACGTATCGCAATTAGATTTACAAGGCGGGCTTTTGGTACTGATGTGTTGAAGGTACCAAACTGTCTGTACACAGTTCGGACACTCATCGATACAACACAAGACATGCAACCAGAGGTCTCTTCACAGTCCGCAGGTCCAGAACAGAGGCTGGGGAAAAGCACGGTATTAAATAGAGCCATGGCTACATGGTAACTCAAGCTAGCAATAAAACCAGATTTAAAAAAATTGATAAATGACTCCTTACTGCACAAAGCGGACTTTGAAGCGACATTTTATGCCTTGTATTGTAATTTGCACAGGATTACTTATTAGACCTAGATATTGTGTGTATGTACTGATATGTAGGCTGTGTGACGTTTTAAATGTATTTCAGTCCTTGACTAATAATGTTCTGTTCTATGTATTATGTCATGTTTCATGTGGACCCCAGGAAGTGTAGCTGATGCTTTTGCAGTGGCTAATGGGGATGCTAATACATACCAAATACTCCATACTACATACTTCATAACATGCTCCGTAACTATAGAAATCACTACCATACTCCATAACTATATAAATATCTGTAACATTCTCCATACTCTATAGCTATTTAAATGGCTGTAACATACTCCATAACTATTTAAATAACTCTAACATACTCCATAACTATTTAAATAATTGCAACATACTACATAACTATTTAAATAACATACTCCATAACTATATAAATACACTGTCTAAGAAATAAGACCAAAAAACAGAACTTGAGCGTGCATAACTTTTCACCTCCCCAAAGTCAATACTTTGTAGAGCCACCTTTTGCAACAATTACAGATGCAAGTCTCTTTGGGTATGTCTCTATAAGCTTGGCAATCTAGCCACTGGGATTTTTGCCCATTCTTCAAGGCAAAACTGCTCCAGCTCCTTCCAGTTGGATGGGTTCCGCTGGTGTACAGCAATCTTCAAGTCATACCACATATTCTCAATTGGTCTGGGCTTTGACTAGGCCATTCCAAGACATTTAAATGTTTCCCCTTAAATCACTCAAGTGTAGCTTTAGCAGTATGCTTAGGGTCATTGTCCTTCTGGAAGGTGAACCTCCATCCCAGTCTCAAATCTCTGGAAGACTGAAACAGGTTTCCCTCAAGAATGTCCCTGTATTTAGCGCCATTGTCACGATCGTTATAATGAGTGGACCAAGGCGCAGCGTGATATGCGTACATCTCTTTAATAGTGTACTTAGCAACACGATACAAATAACAAAAACAACAAAACGAAACGTGAAGTCCTCGGTCATACACAAACCTACACGGAACAAGATCCGACAAAACACAAGTGCACAACAGGCTGCCTAAGTATGGTTCCCAATCAGAGACAACAAGCAACAGCTGATTCACGTTGCCTCTGATTGAGAACCACCCCGGCCAACATAGAAACACATAACCTAGAACAGAACATAGAAAACGAAACATAGACACTACACAAAGAAACTAACAACATACAAGAGTCCCCAGAGCCAGGGCGTGACAGTACCCCCCCCCCCCCCCCCCCCCCCCCCCCCCCTCCCCCCCCAAAGGCGTGGACTGCGACCGCGCCAACATAAACCCAACAGGGGAGGGGCCGGGTAGTGCCCCTGGTCTGGTCTGGCCCCGCTGGCTGGAGCTGGACTGGACATCGGTGGAGCGGATTTCTTAGGCTCCGGTGTGGAGCAGCTGACCGGTACCTGACCAGGCACTGGTGAAACAGGCACGGGCTGTGCCGGACTGACGACGCGCACCACAGTCTTGGTGCGGGGAGCAGGAATGGGCCGGACCGGGCTGACGACGCGTAACACTGACTTGGTGCGGGGAGCAGGAATGGGCCGGACCGGGCTGACGATGCGCACCACTGGCTTGGTGCGGGGAGCAGGTATGGGCCGGACCGGGATGACGACGCGCACCACTGGCTTGGTGCAGGGAGCAGGAACGGGCCGGACCGGGCTGACGATGCGCAGCACTGGCTTGGTGCGGGGAGCAGGAACAGGCCGGGCCGGGCTGGCGACGCGCACCACAGGCTTGGTGCGGGGAGCCACTTCTCTCCAGGAAAAACATCAGGGACAGACTAATATTCTGCAAAAGGTACAGGGATTGGACTGCTGAGGACTGGAGTAAAGTCATTTTCTCTGATGAATCCCCTTTCCGATTGTTTGGGGCATCCGGAAAAAAGCTTGTCCGGAGAAGACAAGGTGAGCGCTACCATCAGTCCTCTGTCATGCCAACAGTAAAGCATCCTGAGACCATTCATGTGTGGGGTTGCTTCTCAGCCAAGGGAGTGGGCTCACTCACAATTTTGCCTAAGAACACCATGAATAAAGAATGGTACCAACACATCCTCCGAGAGCAACTTCTCCCAACCATCCAAGAACAGTTTGGTGACGAACAATGCCTTTTACAGCATGATGGAGCACCTTGCCATAAGGCAAAAGTGATAACTAAGTGGGAACAAAACATCGACATTTTGGGGCCATGGCCAGGAAACTCCACAGACCTTTATCCCATTGAGAATTTGTGGTCAATCCTCAAGAGGCAGGTGGACAAACAAAAACCCACAAATTCTGACAAAACACTCCAAGCATTGATTATGCAAGAATGGGCTGCCATCAGTCAGGATGTGGCCCAGAAGTTAATTGACAGCATGCCAGGGCGGATTGCAGAGGTCTTGAAAAAGAAGGGTCAACACTGCAAATATTGACTCTTTGCATAAACTTAATGTAATTGTCAATAAAAACCTTTGACACTTATGGAATGCTTGTAATTATACTTCAGTATACCATAGTAACATCTAACAAAAATATCTAAAAACACTGAAGCAGAAAACTTTGTGAAGACCAATACTTGTGTCATTCTCAAAACCTTTGACCAGGACTGTATAGTTTTTTGTGCATATATGTTGAAGAGGGTGGGGCTCAAGCTGCATCCCTATCTCACCCCACGGCCTTCAGACCTCCAGTGAGCTCCATAATTCATTGGACAGTGACCATTGTTTTGTTATTTTGGTTCTGTACTCTAGCACTTTGAGTTTGAAAGGATACAATGACAATGAGCGTGAATGTCACACCCTGGCTCTGGGACTCATTATGTTGAGCCAGGGTGTGTGCATTCTATGTGTTCATGTTCTATGTTGGGTGTCTAGGTTGTCGATGTCTATGTTTGTATTGAGTGACTCCCAATCGGAGGTAACGAGTGTCAGCTGTCGGCTCGTTATCTCTGATTGGGAGCCATATTTAAACTGTGTGTCTTCACCTTGTGTTTGTGGGTTTTTGTTCCTTATGCGGTCAGTGTAACCGTGGACTTCACGAGTCGTGTTTTGTTTGTTATTTAGATACTTTAATATAATAAAGTCATGTTCATTTCACACGCTGCGCCTTGGTCTAATCTCCTTTACGACGATCGTGACAGAAAAACCCACCATACCAGGACCAAGCAGCGTGTCCAGGAACAGGCAACCTGGACGTGGGAGCAGCGTCGGAGGGTCGAGAGGCAACCCCAAGAAATGTTTAGGGGGGGGCACACGGCATGGACGACGGGGCTGACGGAGGCAAAGATGGGGCGAATCCAGGAGGCCACCAGGCCAGGGGTACACCGCCCTGTACGTCCTGTGCAGATGCCTCACACAGAGTGTGTGAGGGCAGGCATTCAGCCAGGACGGGTGGTGGCCGCTCTTCACTCCAGGCCTCCTATCCGTCTCCACAGCCCGGTTCGGCCTGTCCCTGCTCCACGCAGCAAGCCTACGATGTGCGTCGCCAGCCCGGTCCGGCCTGTTCCTGCCACCCGCACCAAGTCTACGGTGCGCGTCGCCAGCCCGACCCGGCCTGTTCCTGCCACTCGCACCAAACCTACGGTGCGCGTCGCCAGCTCGGTCCGGCCTGTTCCTGCCACCCGCACCAAACCTACGGTGCGCGTCGCCAGCCCGGTCCGGCCTGTTCCTGCCACCCGCACCAAACCTACGGTGCGCGTCGCCAGCCCGGTCCGGCCTGTTCCTGCCACCCGCACCAAACCTACGGTGCGCGTCGCCAGCCCGGTCCGGCCTGTTCCTGCCACCCGCACCAAGTCTACGGTGCGCGTCGCCAGTCCGACCCGGCCTGTTCCTGCCACTCGCACCAAACCTACGGTGCGCGTCGACAGCCCGGTCCGGCCTGTTCCTGCCACCCGCACCAAGTCTACGGTGCGCGTCGCCAGCCCGACCCGGCCTGTTCCTGCCACTCGCACCAAACCTACGGTGCGCGTCGCCAGCCCGGTCCGGCCCGTCTCTCTTCCACGCACCAAGCCAGGGGTGCGAGTCGTCAGCCTGGTAAGGCCCATTCCTCCTCCACGCACCAGGCCAGGGGTGCGCGTCGTCAGCCTGGTAAGGCCCGTTCCTCCTCCACGCACCAGGCCAGGGGTGCGAGTCGACAGACTGGACCAGGGGCGCATTGGGGGGTGTATTGTAGGGTGGTGGTCAAGGCCGGAGCCAGAACCGCCACCGAGGAGGTATGCCCGCCCAGCCCTCCCCTGTTTGGGGTTTTGAGGCGCGGTCGCAGTCCGCGCCTTTAGGGGGGGGTACTGTCACACCCTGGCTCTGGGACTCATTATGTTGAGCCAGGGTGTGTGCATTCTATGTGTTCATGTTCTATGTTGGGTGTCTAGGTTGTCGATGTCTATGTTTGTATTGAGTGACTCCCAATCGGAGGTAACGAGTGTCAGCTGTCGGCTCGTTATCTCTGATTGGGAGCCATATTTAAACTGTGTGTCTTCACCTTGTGTTTGTGGGTTTTTGTTCCTTATGCGGTCAGTGTAACCGTGGACTTCACGAGTCGTGTTTTGTTTGTTATTTAGATACTTTAATATAATAAAGTCATGTTCATTTCACACGCTGCGCCTTGGTCTACTCTCCTTTACGACGATCGTGACAGTGAAGTGCAGACTGTCAGCTTTAATTTGAGGGTATTTTCATACATATCGGATGAACCGTTTAGAAATGACAGCACCTTTTGTACATGGTCCCCCCATTTTAAGGTACTACAAGTATTTGTTAAATTGGCTTCACAGCTGTGTGTCGTTAGGCAGGTGTATTCATTTGTGTCGTTAGTGAATGCAGGAGAGCTGTTGATGAATAGTAATGATTCTAGACATTGCTATTGCCTTTGGAGGTTGTTATTGGGGTGTGACAACATGAGGAAGACAGCAGTGTCGATGCAAATGAAGTTGGCCGTCAAAAGGCTCAGAAATGAAAATCAATCATTCAGGAACATTGCAAAAACCCTGGCCATGCCCAAGTCAACAGTTTTGTTCATCATTAACAAGAAAAAAACAACCGGTGAACTCAATTATGTCAAAAGACCCGGTAGACAGAGGAAGACCACTGTAGTGGATGACCGGAGAATACTCTCTATGGTGAAGAAAAAACCCCTGATAACAGCCCAACAGATCAAAAACACTCTCCTGGATGCAGGTGTAGATGTGTCAAAGTCTACCATACGCAGAAGACTACACCAGCAGGACTACAGAGGGTACACTACAAGATGCAAACCACTGATAAGCCTGAAGAACAGAAAGGCAAGATTACAGTTTGCTAAAAAGCACCTAAAAGAACCCCAAGAGTTCTGGAAAAAAATATTGTGGACAGATGA
>NW_028161222.1:47500-65000 GCF_964263955.1 Coregonus lavaretus
AGGCTTAGTGTCAGGTCTTGGCCACACGGCAAAGAAAGATAAATATCCTCATTTCCTGGCGCTCAGAAGGGAATATTACCCAGTCAATGACTCCGTATTTCCACAATAATACAGTCACTTGTCTTACTGCCATTCTCCCAGTAGAGATCATTTGACTCATTGTCATTGTGCTCCTGTTTCAGGCAACACATACACACACACACACACACACACACACATACACACACACATACACACACACATACACAAACAAACATACAAACACACACACACATACACACACACAAACACATACACACACTAACCCAACACTAACCCAACACATCCCATGTGGAATAGATTTACGTCGCCCAAATAGTACCTTATTCCCTATGTAGTGCACTAGATTTGACCAGAGCCCAGGGGGAATAGGGTGCCATTTGGACACAACCTTGAGATGAATCAGACTGATACGTGGGACTAGACACAATGGGAAGTGATCTTATCAACACTTTCTGTATACGGTGCATTCGTAAAGTATTCAGACCCCTTTACTTTTTTCACATTTTGTTACGTTACAGCCTTATTCTGAAATTGATTAATTATTTGTTTTCTTCTCCTCAATCTACACACAATACCCCATAATGACAAAGTGAAAACAGGTTTTTAGAAATATTTGCTAATGTATTAAACATAAAAAACAGAAATACCTTATTTACATGAGTATAGACCCTTTTCTATGATACTTGAAATTGAGCTCAGGTATATGCTGTTTCCATTGATCATCCTTGAGATGTTTCTACATCTTGATTGGAGTCCACCTGTGGTAAATTAAATTGATTGGACATGATTTGGAAAGGCACACACCTGTCTATATAAGGTCCCACAGTTGACAATGCATGTCAGAGCAAAAACCAAAACATTTCTGCAGCATTGAATGTCCCCAAGAACACATTGGCCTCCATCATTCTTAAATGGAAGAAGTTTGGAACCACCAAGACTCTTCATAGAACTGGCTGCCCGGCCAAACTGAGCAATCGGTGGAGAAGGGCCTTGGTCAGGGAGGTGACCAAGAACCCAATGGTCATGCTGACAGAGCTCCAGAGTTCTTCTGTGGAGATGAGAGAACCTTCCAGAAGGACAACCATCTTTGCAGCACTCCACCAATCAGCCCGCTTGGAGTTTGCCAAAAGGCACCAAAAGGACTCTCAGACCATGAGAAACAAGATTCTCTGATCTGATGAAACCAAGATTGAACTCTTTGGCCTGAATGCCAAGCGTCACGTCTGGAGGAAATCTGGCACCATCCCTACGGTGAAGCATGGGGGTTTCAGCATCATGCTGTGGGGCAAAGTACAGAGAGATCCTTGATGAAAACCTGCTCCAGAGCGCTCAGGACCTCAGTCTGGGGAGAAGGTTCACCTTTCGAACAGGACGACGACCCTAAGCACACAGCCAAGACTATGCAGGAGTGGCTTCGGGACAAGTCTCTGAATGTCCTTGAGTGGCCCAGCCAGAGCCCAGACTTGAACCCGATCGAACATCTCTAGAGAGATCTGAAAATAGCTGTGCGGTGACTCGCCCCATCCAACCTGACAGAGCTTGAGAGGATATGCGGAGAAGAATGGGAGAAACTCCCCAAATACAATGTGTGCAAAGCTTGTAACGTCAAAACCAAGAAGACTCGAGGCTGTTATCGCTGCCTAAGGTGCTTCAACAAAGTACTGAGTAAAGGGTCTGAATATTTATGTAAATGTGATATTTCCGTTTTTTTGGTGGAAAGGGTTCTACATTGAACCCAAAAGGGTTCTACCTGGAACCAAAAAGGGTTCTTCAAAGGGTTATTCTATGGGGACAGCCAAAGTTACATTTTAAGTTCTAGATAGCTGTAGCAGTATTTAGTTTGAATTGATTCCACAGGTTACTTTGATATCATTTCATACTATTTCTCTAGGTAGAAGATGAGAAAATGAATGGGAGAAAGAAGAGAGAGAAGGAAGAGAGAAAGAGAATTCCATCTGAAGGTCAATTCCTACACTGCAGAGAGAAGTGGAACAGACTCTGTCTCATTCCATCTGAAGGTCCTACACTGCAGAGAGATGTGGAACAGCCTCTGTCTCATTCCATCTGAAGGTCAACTCCTACACTGCAAAGAGATGTGGAACAGCCTCTGTCTCATTCAATCTGAAGGTCAGGTCCTCAACTGCAGAGAGGTGTGGAACAGACTCTGTCTCATTCCATCTGAAGGTCAGGTCCTCAACTGCAGAGAGGTGTGGAACAGACTCTGTCTTATTCCATCTGAAGGTCAGGTCCTACACTGCAGAGAGGTGTGGAACAGACTCTGTCTCATTCCATCTGAAGGTCAGGTCCTACACTGCAGAGAGGTGTGGAACAGACTCTGTCTCATTCCATCTGAAGGTCAGGTCCTACACTGCAGAGAGGTGTGGAACAGCCTCTGTCTTATTCCATCTGAAGGTCAACTCCTACACTGCAAAGAGATGTGGAACAGCCTCTGTCTCATTAAATCTGAAGGTCAGGTCCTCAACTGCAGAGAGGTGTGGAACAGACTCTGTCTCATTCCATCTGAAGGTCAGGTCCTCAACTGCAGAGAGGTGTGGAACAGACTCTGTCTTATTCCATCTGAAGGTCAGGTCCTACACTGCAGAGAGGTGTGGAACAGACTCTGTCTCATTCCATCTGAAGGTCAGGTCCTACACTGCAGAGAGGTGTGGAACAGCCTCTGTCTCATTCCATCTGAAGGTCAGTCTGTCTCATTCCATCTGAAGGTCAGGTCCTACACTGCAGAGAGATGTGGAACAGCCTCTGTCTCATTCCATCTGAAGGTCAGGTCCTACACTGCCCCTGTAGATAAGTTCTGCATCCTAAATGGAACCATATTCCCTTTGTAGTGCACTACCTTTGACCAGGTCCCATAGGGAATAGGGTGCCATTTGGAAGCAGCCACAGTATATACACATGTCTGTATGAATGCCTTAAGGCTGGGGATGAATGCCTTAAGGCTGGGGATGAATGCATTAAGGCTGGGGATGAATGCCTTAAGGCTGGGGATGAATGCATTAAGGCTGGGGATGAATGCATTAAGGCTGGGGATGAATGCATTAAGGCTGGGGATGAATGTTTTAAGGCTGGGTATGAATGCATTAAGGCTGGGTATGACTGCCTTAAGGCTGGGGATGAATGCATTAAGGCTGGGGATGAATGCATTAAGGCTGGGGATGAATGCATTAAGGCTGGGGATGAATGCCTTATGGCTGGGGATGAATGAATTAAGGCTGGGGATGAATGCATTAAGGCTGGGGATGAATGCATTAAGGCTGGGGATGAATGCATTAAGGCTGGGGATGAATGCATTAAGGCTGGGGATGAATGTTTTAAGGCTGGGTATGAATGCATTAAGGCTGGGTATGACTGCCTTAAGGCTGGGGATGAATGCATTAAGGCTGGGGATGAATGCATTAAGGCTGGGGATGAATGCATTAAGGCTGGGGATGAATGCATTAAGGCTGGGGATGAATGCCTTAAGGCTGGGGATGAATGCATTAAGGCTGGGGATGAATGCATTAAGGCTGGGGATGAATGCATTAAGGCTGAGGATGAATGCATTAAAGTTGGGGATGAATGCCTTAAGGCTGGGTATGAATGCATTAAGGCTGGGGATGAATGTTTTAAGGCTGGGTATGACTGCCTTAAGGCTGGGGATGAATGCATTAAGGCTGGGGATGAATGCATTAAGGCTGGGGATGAATGCATTAAGGCTGGGGATGAATGCCTTAAGGCTGGGGATGAATGCATTAAGGCTGGGGATGAATGCATTAAGGCTGGGGATGAATGCATTAAGGCTGGGTATGAATGCATTAAAGTTGGGGATGAATGCCTTAAGGCTGGGTATGAATGCATTAAGGCTGGGGATGAATGTTTTAAGGCTGGGTATGAATGCATTGACGCTGGGTATGAATGCATTAAGGCTGGGGATGAATGTTTTAAGGCTGGGTATGAATGCATTGACGCTGGGTATGAATGCATTAAGGCTGGGGATGAATGCATTAAGGCTGGGGATGAATACCTTAAGGCTGGGGATGAATGTTTTAAGGCTGGGTATAAATGCATTAACGCTGGGGATGAATGCTTTAACGCTGCTGTCTTTTTGTGTTTTGTGTCTTGCTCTGAGTGACTGATTGGGAACAGGTCTAATGTGTGCTGCTATTGGAATGGATTCGATTGCATGACTTTCTTTATTTAGGCACAATATAACAGAACGAATGGGATTTATGTGTTTGTGTGTGGGAGGGGGGGGAGGGGGGGGGGGGGGGTGGGGGGGTTGATCTCTTAATGTGTGTGTGTGTTCCCAGGATGAATAGGTTCGTTTTAGCATCTTAATGATAGTGGACCGCTTGTAATTATCCTGGTGCCAGACAACCAGACGTCTACACCGCCAGCCGTGTGTGTGTGATTATCCTGGTGCCAGACAACCAGACGTCTACACCGCCAGCCGTGTGTGTGTGATTATCCTGGTGCCAGACAACCAGACGTCTACACCGCCAGCCGTGTGTGTGTGATTATCCTGGTGCCAGACAACCAGACGTCTACACCGCCAGCCGTGTGTGTGTCTTTCTGTGTACACCGCCAGCCGCCTGCCCGTCACACCTCCTGGGTCTTGTTACCATGGTAATTTGTGGTGGATTGTGGCGTAGCAGATGTGATTGGATTATTGGAAGATGTTCTCTGTGTCCCAAATGGCACCTTAGTCCCTATTTATTGCACTATTTTCGACCAAGCCTGTAAAGAAGTGCACAAATGGCCTCCATAGTGCTCTGGTCAAAAGTAGTGCACTATATAGGGAATAGGGTGCCATTTGGGACTCAAACCCTGGATCACTCTGGGTGTGGTTTCGCCACTGCTACAGGAGAAATTCTGACATTGCAACAGTCCAAATGTGGGAATATTGTCTGGGTAAAGTACAGGAGATATGTTTTCACCAAGAGTGAAGTGCTGGGGCTTTTTGTTGATGTCCATGGGCCTGATGTGTTAACTTCATAAAGATGGAAAGAAGACAGAATGAATGTAACCTGTTTTAGCACATTGCCATCTTCAAGTAGTCAACTGGTTGGGGATTCCTGTGGGGTATGAGCAATCAGCCAATGGTCAGAGCATTGTCAGGGTCAAAGTGGGAATCTGTACGATCACGGAAATGTCTATTTTTCATAGAAGTGAGGGTATATTATTCATAGCCCTGTTGGAATTTTAGGAATAACTGCTTTTGAAAAGTATGAACAGCAACTGACTAACAGGGGAACTGGATAACTGGATAACTCAATGAATTATTTGAGCTCATTAATTAAAGAAGGAGACTCAAAAGCCAGAAAGAGCATCAGTCTAACACACACACTTCTCTCCTTAGCAATTCCCTTTGAGGAACAACGGTTTGGACTGATATTCTGAGAAGTAGAAAAACAAGACACTTCTTTAAAAGTCTGCAGATTTAATTGATCTCTTTTCAGTCTTTTTAGTCTTTCACTCCATGGAATCTAAATGTTTAATTATACGGAATGAGGAAGAGATCCTTTACTCCTCTTCAAACAGAATGTAGCCAGTAAGTCACCAACTACACCCAATTTATTCAAAATCTTGACATTGTTTTCTTAAATGTTGAAACTTTTCTCCAAATAAGAAAGCTTAAAATAAACATAAATAAGATTCTAACAAGTCTTTGATGCTTTGCCATCCACCTCATGGAGAAAGAGGAGATTTCCCTGTTGATTGTGTCTTCAATAGAATACTACTGGAACACTGTTGATTGTGTCTACAGTAGAACCCTACTGGAACACTGTTGATTGTGTCTACAAAAGAACCCTACTGGAACACTGTTGATTGTGTCGAAAATAGAACCCTACTGGAACACTGTTGATTGTGTCTGCAATAGAACCCTACTGGAACACTGTTGATTGTGTCTACAATAGAACCCTACTGGGACACTGTTGATTGTGTTTACAATAGAACCCTACTGGGACACTGTTGATTGTGTCTACAATAGAACCCTACTGGAACACTGTTGATTGAGTCTACGATAGAACCCTACTGGAACACTGTTGATTGTGTCTACAATAGAACCCTACTGGAACACTGTTGATTGTGTCTACAATAGAACACTACTGGAACACTGTTGATTGTGTCTACAATAGAACCCTACTGGGACACTTTTGATTGTGTCTACAATAGAACCCTACTGGGACACTGTTGATTGTGTTTACAATAGAACCCTACTGGGACACTGTTGATTGTGTTTACAATAGAACCCTACTGGGACACTGTTGATTGTGTCTACAATAGAACCCTACTGGGACACTGTTGAATGTGTCTACAATAGAACCCTACTGGAACACTGTTGATTGTGTCTACAATAGAACACTACTGGAACACTGTTGATTGTGTCTACAATAGAACCCTACTGGAACACTGTTGATTGTGTCTAAAATAGAACCCTACTGGAACACTGTTGATTGTGTCTATAATAGAACCCTACTGGAACACTGTTGATTGTGTCTAAAATAGAACCCTACTGGAACACTGTTGATTGTGTCTGCAATAGAACCCTACTGGAACACTGTTGATTGTGTCTACAATAGAACCCTACTGGAACACTGTAGATTGTGTTTACAATATAACCCTACTGGGACACTGTTGATTGTGTCTACAATAGAACCCTACTGGAACACTGTTGATTGTGTCTATAATAGAACCCTACTGGGACACTGTTGATTGTGTCTACAATAGAACCCTACTGGAACACTGTTGATTGTGTCTACAATAGAACCCTACTGGAACACTATTGATTGTGTCTACAATAGAACCCTACTGGGACACTGTTGATTGTGTCTACTATAGAACCCTACTGGAACACTGTTGATTGTGTCTACAATAGAACCCTACTGGAACACTATTGATTGTGTCTACAATAGAACCCTACTGGAACACTGTTGATTGTGTCTACAATAGAACCCTACTGGAACACTGTTGATTGTGTCTATAATAGAACCCTACTGGAACACTGTTGATTGTGTCTGCAATAGAACCCTACTGGAACACTGTTGATTGTGTCTGCAATAGAACCCTACTGGAACCTGTTGATTGTGTCTACAATAGAACCCTACTAGGACACTGTTGATTGTGTTTACAATAGAACCCTACTGGGACACTGTTGATTGTGTCTACAATAGAACCCTACTGGGACACTGTTGATTGTGTCTACAATAGAACCCTACTGGAACACTGTTGATTGTGTCTACAATAGAACCCTACTGGAACACTGTTGATTGTGTCTACAATAGAACCCTACTGGAACACTGTTGATTGTGTCTACAATAGAACCCTACTGGAACACTGTTGATTGTGTCTATAATAGAACCCTACTGGAACACTGTTGATTGTGTCTGCAATAGAACCCTACTGGAACACTGTTGATTGTGTCTGCAATAGAACCCTACTGGAACACTGTTGATTGTGTCTACAATAGAACCCTACTAGGACACTGTTGATTGTGTTTACAATAGAACCCTACTGGGACACTGTTGATTGTGTCTACAATAGAACCCTACTGGGACACTGTTGATTGTGTCTACAATAGAACCCTACTGGAACACTGTTGATTGTGTCTACAATAGAACCCTACTGGAACACTGTTGATTGTGTCTACAGTAGAACCCTACTGGGACACTGTTGATTGTGTTTACAATAGAACCCTACTGGGACACTGTTGATTGTGTCTAAAATAGAACCCTACTGGAACACTGTTGATTGTGTCTACAGTAGAACCCTACTGGAACACTGTTGATTGTGTCTACAATAGAACCCTACTGGAACACTGTTGATTGTGTCTAAAATAGAACCCTACTGGAACACTGTTGATTGTGTCTATAATAGAACCCTACTGGAACACTGTTGATTGTGTCTGCAATAGAACCCTACTGGAACACTGTTGATTGTGTCTGCAATAGAACCCTACTGGAACACTGTTGATTGTGTCTACAATAGAACCCTACTGGAACACTGTAGATTGTGTTTACAATATAACCCTACTGGGACACTGTTGATTGTGTCTACAATAGAACCCTACTGGAACACTGTTGATTGTGTCTATAATAGAACCCTACTGGGACACTGTTGATTGTGTCTACAATAGAACCCTACTGGAACACTGTTGATTGTGTCTACAATAGAACCCTACTGGAACACTATTGATTGTGTCTACAATAGAACCCTACTGGGACACTGTTGATTGTGTCTACTATAGAACCCTACTGGAACACTGTTGATTGTGTCTACAATAGAACCCTACTGGAACACTTTTGATTGTGTCTACAATAGAACCCTACTGGAACACTGTTGATTGTGTCTACAATAGAACCCTACTGGAACACTGTTGATTGTGTCTACAATAGAACCCTACTGGAACACTGTTGATTGTGTCTATAATAGAACCCTACTAGGACACTGTTGATTGTGTTTACAATAGAACCCTACTGGGACACTGTTGATTGTGTCTACAATAGAACCCTACTGGGACACTGTTGATTGTGTCTACAATAGAACCCTACTGGAACACTGTTGATTGTGTCTACAATAGAACCCTACTGGAACACTGTTGATTGTGTCTACAATAGAACCCTACTGGAACACTGTTGATTGTGTCTACAATAGAACCCTACTGGAACACTGTTGATTGTGTCTATAATAGAACCCTACTGGAACACTGTTGATTGTGTCTGCAATTGAACCCTACTGGAACACTGTTGATTGTGTCTGCAATAGAACCCTACTGGAACACTGTTGATTGTGTCTACAATAGAACCCTACTAGGACACTGTTGATTGTGTTTACAATAGAACCCTACTGGGACACTGTTGATTGTGTCTACAATAGAACCCTACTGGGACACTGTTGATTGTGTCTACAATAGAACCCTACTGGAAGACTGTTGATTGTGTCTACAATAGAACCCTACTGGAACACTGTTGATTGTGTCTGCAATAGAACACTACTGGAACACTGTTGATTGTGTCTACAATAGAACCCTACTGGGACACTGTTGATTGTGTCTACAATAGAACCCTACTGGGACACTGTTGATTGTGTCTATAAAAGAACCCTACTGGGACACTGTTTATTGTGTCTACAATATAACCCTACTGGAACACTGTTGATTGTGTCTACAATAGAACCCTACTGGAACACTGTTGATTGTGTCTACAATAGAACCCTACTGGAACAGTGTTGATTGTGTCTATAATAGAACCCTACTGGGACACTGTTGATTGTGTCTACAATAGAACCCTACTGGGACACTGTTGAATGTGTCTACAATAAAACCCTACTGGAACACTGTTGATTGTGTCTACAATAGAACACTACTGGAACACTGTTGATTGTGTCTACAATAGAACCCTACTGGAACACTGTTGATTGTGTCTAAAATAGAACCCTACTGGAACACTGTTGATTGTGTCTATAATAGAACCCTACTGGAACACTGTTGATTGTGTCTGCAATAGAACCCTACTGGAACACTGTTGATTGTGTCTGCAATAGAACCCTACTGGAACACTGTTGATTGTGTCTACAATAGAACCCTACTGAAACACTGTAGATTGTGTTTACAATATAACCCTACTGGGACACTGTTGATTGTGTCTACAATAGAACCCTACTGGAACACTGTTGATTGTGTCTATAATAGAACCCTACTGGGACACTGTTGATTGTGTCTACAATAGAACCCTACTGGAACACTGTTGATTGTGTCTACAATAGAACCCTACTGGAACACTATTGATTGTGTCTACAATAGAACCCTACTGGGACACTGTTGATTGTGTCTACTATAGAACCCTACTGGAACACTGTTGATTGTGTCTACAATAGAACCCTACTGGAACACTTTTGATTGTGTCTACAATAGAACCCTACTGGAACACTGTTGATTGTGTCTACAATAGAACCCTACTGGAACACTGTTGATTGTGTCTACAATAGAACCCTACTGGAACACTGTTGATTGTGTCTATAATAGAACCCTACTGGAACACTGTTGATTGTGTCTGCAATAGAACCCTACTGGAACACTGTTGATTGTGTCTGCAATAGAACCCTACTGGAACCTGTTGATTGTGTCTACAATAGAACCCTACTAGGACACTGTTGATTGTGTTTACAATAGAACCCTACTGGGACACTGTTGATTGTGTCTACAATAGAACCCTACTGGGACACTGTTGATTGTGTCTACAATAGAACCCTACTGGAACACTGTTGATTGTGTCTACAATAGAACCCTACTGGAACACTGTTGATTGTGTCTACAATAGAACCCTACTGGAACACTGTTGATTGTGTCTACAATAGAACCCTACTGGAACACTGTTGATTGTGTCTATAATAGAACCCTACTGGAACACTGTTGATTGTGTCTGCAATTGAACCCTACTGGAACACTGTTGATTGTGTCTGCAATAGAACCCTACTGGAACACTGTTGATTGTGTCTACAATAGAACCCTACTAGGACACTGTTGATTGTGTTTACAATAGAACCCTACTGGGACACTGTTGATTGTGTCTACAATAGAACCCTACTGGGACACTGTTGATTGTGTCTACAATAGAACCCTACTGGAAGACTGTTGATTGTGTCTACAATAGAACCCTACTGGAACACTGTTGATTGTGTCTGCAATAGAACACTACTGGAACACTGTTGATTGTGTCTACAATAGAACCCTACTGGGACACTGTTGATTGTGTCTACAATAGAACCCTACTGGGACACTGTTGATTGTGTCTATAAAAGAACCCTACTGGGACACTGTTTATTGTGTCTACAATATAACCCTACTGGAACACTGTTGATTGTGTCTACAATAGAACCCTACTGGAACACTGTTGATTGTGTCTACAATAGAACCCTACTGGAACACTGTTGATTGTGTCTATAATAGAACCCTACTGGGACACTGTTGATTGTGTCTACAATAGAACCCTACTGGAATACTGTTGATTGTGTCTACAATAGAACCCTACTGGAACACTATTGATTGTGTCTACAATAGAACCCTACTGGGACACTGTTGATTGTGTCTACAATAGAACCCTACTGGAACACTCTTGATTGTGTCTACAATAGAACCCTACTGGAACACTATTGATTGTGTCTACAATATAACCCTACTGGAACACTGTTGATTGTGTCTACAATAGAACCCTACTGGAACACTGTTGATTGTGTCTACAATAGAACCCTACTGGAACACTGTTGATTGTGTCTATAATAGAACCCTACTGGAACACTGTTGATTGTGTCTGCAATAGAACCCTACTGGAACACTGTTGATTGTGTCTGCAATAGAACCCTACTGGAACACTGTTTATTTTGTCTACAATATAACCCTACTAGGACACTGTTGATTGTGTTTACAATAGAACCCTACTGGGACACTGTTGATTGTGTCTACAATAGAACCCTACTGGGACACTGTTGATTGTGTCTACAATAGAACCCTACTGGAACACTGTTGATTGTGTCTACAATAGAACCCTACTGGAACACTGTTGATTGTGTCTGCAATAGAACACTACTGGAACACTGTTGATTGTGTCTACAATAGAACCCTACTGGAACACTGTTGATTGTGTCTACAGTAGAACCCTACTGGAACACTGTTGATTGTGTCTACAATAGAACCCTACTGGAACACTGTTGATTGTGTCTACAATAGAGCCCTACTGGAACACTGTTGATTGTGTCTACAATAGAACCCTACTGGGACACTGTTGATTGTGTCTACAATACAACCCTACTGGAACACTGTTGATTGTGTCTACGATAGAACCCTACTTGAACACTGTTGATTGTGTCTAAAATAGAACCCTACTGGAACACTGTTGATTGTGTCTACAATAGAACCCTACTGGAACACTGTTGATTGTGTTTACAATAGAACCCTACTGGAACACTGTTGATTGTGTCTACAATAGAACCCTACTGGGACACTGTTGATTGTGTCTACAATAGAACCCTACTGGAACACTGTTGATTGTGTCTACAGTAGAACCCTACTGGAACACTGTTGATTGTGTCTATAATAGAACCCTACTGGAACACTGTTGATTGTGTCTACAATAGAACCCTACTGGAACACTGTTGATTGTGTCAACGATAGAACCCTACTGGAACACTGTTGATTGTGTCTGCAATAGAACCCTACTGGAACACTGTTGATTGTGTCTACAATAGAACCCTACTGGAACACTGTTGATTGTGTCTACAATAGAACCCTACTGGAACACTGTTGATTGTGTCTATAATAGAACCCTACTGGGACACTGTTGATTGTGTCTACAATAGAACCCTACTGGAATACTGTTGATTGTGTCTACAATAGAACCCTACTGGAACACTATTGATTGTGTCTACAATAGAACCCTACTGGGACACTGTTGATTGTGTCTACAATAGAACCCTACTGGAACACTCTTGATTGTGTCTACAATAGAACCCTACTGGAACACTATTGATTGTGTCTACAATATAACCCTACTGGAACACTGTTGATTGTGTCTACAATAGAACCCTACTGGAACACTGTTGATTGTGTCTACAATAGAACCCTACTGGAACACTGTTGATTGTGTCTATAATAGAACCCTACTGGAACACTGTTGATTGTGTCTGCAATAGAACCCTACTGGAACACTGTTGATTGTGTCTGCAATAGAACCCTACTGGAACACTGTTTATTTTGTCTACAATATAACCCTACTAGGACACTGTTGATTGTGTTTACAATAGAACCCTACTGGGACACTGTTGATTGTGTCTACAATAGAACCCTACTGGGACACTGTTGATTGTGTCTACAATAGAACCCTACTGGAACACTGTTGATTGTGTCTACAATAGAACCCTACTGGAACACTGTTGATTGTGTCTGCAATAGAACACTACTGGAACACTGTTGATTGTGTCTACAATAGAACCCTACTGGAACACTGTTGATTGTGTCTACAGTAGAACCCTACTGGAACACTGTTGATTGTGTCTACAATAGAACCCTACTGGAACACTGTTGATTGTGTCTACAATAGAGCCCTACTGGAACACTGTTGATTGTGTCTACAATAGAACCCTACTGGGACACTGTTGATTGTGTCTACAATACAACCCTACTGGAACACTGTTGATTGTGTCTACGATAGAACCCTACTTGAACACTGTTGATTGTGTCTAAAATAGAACCCTACTGGAACACTGTTGATTGTGTCTACAATAGAACCCTACTGGAACACTGTTGATTGTGTTTACAATAGAACCCTACTGGAACACTGTTGATTGTGTCTACAATAGAACCCTACTGGGACACTGTTGATTGTGTCTACAATAGAACCCTACTGGAACACTGTTGATTGTGTCTACAGTAGAACCCTACTGGAACACTGTTGATTGTGTCTATAATAGAACCCTACTGGAACACTGTTGATTGTGTCTACAATAGAACCCTACTGGAACACTGTTGATTGTGTCAACGATAGAACCCTACTGGAACACTGTTGATTGTGTCTGCAATAGAACCCTACTGGAACACTGTTGATTGTGTCTACAATAGAACCCTACTGGAACACTGTTGATTGTGTCTACAATAGAACCCTACTGGAACACTGTTGATTGTGTCTAAAATAGAACCCTACTGGAACACTGTTGATTGTGTCTAAAATAGAACCCTACTGGAACACTGTTGATTGTGTCTACAATAGAACCCTACTGGGACACTGTTTATTGTGTCTACGATAGAACCCTACTGGAACACTGTTGATTGTGTCTACAATAGAACCCTACTGGAACAATGTTGACTGTGTCTACAATAGAACCCTACTGGGACACTGTTGATTGTGTCTACAATAGAACCCTACTGGAACACTGTTGATTGAGTCTACGATAGAACCCTACTGGAACACTGTTGATTGTGTCTACAATAGAACCCTACTGGAACACTGTAGATTGTGTCTACAATAGAACCCTACTGGAACACTGTTGATTGTGTCTACAATAGAACCCTACTGGAACACTGTAGATTGTGTCTACAATAGAACCCTACTGGAACACTGTAGATTGTGTCTATAATAGAACCCTACTGGAACACTGTAGATTGTGTCTACAATAGAACCCTACTGGAACACTGTAGATTGTGTCTACAATAGAACCCTACTGGAACACTGTAGATTGTGTCTACAATAGAGGTTTTAAAAATAGGTTCTATTTGACTCAACATTCCATGACGTACATTAAGACATTGTTGGCAGAACAGATGGATGCAGTTCAATGCATGATTAATATAATTCACCAATACATTTCTTGTTAGTCCAAAATATATTCCTATCAGGTTGTAATTCATAGCTGGCCTGGTACATTGTTTGATGTATCCATTCGGGATGCACTGTTTCAGTTTCAATGACTCAGTAGTTTGGACAAATACTGACAAATGTAACTAAGGCTGGGAATGTCAACACAATCAAACTATCAAGGGCAATGATCACAAGTCAGTCATAACATGACTATAAGGCTAGTGTATCTATTGATATAGCTAACATAAGCTAGCTAGCTAGCTGCTGGGAAGATGTATTTGGAGGAGTAGATGAGTGACCTACTTTTTCCCCTCATATAGTTTTGGTTTGCTAGCAAGAAATGTGAATCGCTTTGCTAGCTAGCTAATTAGCAGTTAGACTGTTATCCAGGGTGTGTTTGTAAATTCACACACACACACACAGAGAGCAGAATACCTGATGCATTTACGAACGTTCAACGCCCGCTGAATGACCGGTGTCAGTAAACGTCAGACAAAAAAAGTGTTAAATTGTTACCAGCAGCACAGTTAGTCACTAATGCTCTAGATACATGAAAACAGCCTAACCAGTTCTGCTAGGGCGAGAAAAATGGCCAGAGGGAGGTGTTCTCTCTGTGTCTGGAAGTAGATCGCAAGCTAGCCAACTTTAGCCAGTTAGCTTGGATGCTTGACTGCCGTTGTGAGGTCAGAATGTTCGGCTCAACACTACTCCTCGGCCAGAGCGTCCATTGTCAATAGTGCGCTCTGAATTTATGAACAGACAATCTGACAACGCTCTGAATTTATGAACAGACAATCTGACAACTCTCTGAATTTATGAACATACAATCTGACAACGCTCTGAACTTATGAACAGACAATCTGACAACGCTCTGATTTTATGAACAGACAATCTGACAACGCTCTGAACTTATGAACAGACAATCTGACAACGCTTTGAATTTATGAACAGACAATCTGACAACGCTCTGAATTTATGAACAGACAATCTGACAACGCTCTGAATTTATGAACAGACAATCTGACAACGCTCTGAACTTATGAACAGACAATCTGACAACGCTCTGAATTTATGAACAGACAATCTGACAACGCTCTGAATTTATGAACAGACATTCTGACAACGCTCTGAATTTATGAACAGACAATCTGACAACGCTCTGAATTTATGAACAGACTATCTGACAACGCTCTGAATTTATGAACAGACAATCTGACAACGCTCGGAAGTTATGAAGAGACAATCTGAACAGACAATCTGACAACGCTCTGATTTTATGAACAGACAATCTGACAACGCTCTGAACTTATGAACAGACAATCTGACAACGCTTTGAATTCATGAACAGACAATCTGACAACGCTCTGAATTTACGAACAGACAATCTGACAACGCTCTGAATTTAGGAACGACCAAGAGCGCCCTCTGACACGCTGGAGGTAATTTTATGTCCGCATCCTTCATTGTCAATCAAATGTATTTTGGCATCGATCAAACGGGCGGGCAGGCAGGGAAGTTCCCATTCAGCATGCATTGGCAGGCAAGCTGCAGAAGGACGAGCAGGCTACTACTCCCCATCGTTTATCAGTGTAATGTTGAAGACCAACATGCTGAAAAAGTTTGAGAGGGTTTTTCTAATGATCACTACATTAGATTTTAGCTCATCTTGCTCTGGCTAGCATTAGTTTCTAATCTTGTTGTTGTTGATATGCATAACTAAGGTAGAGAGAGCTTACTTTTTCATGGTTGTTTGAACAATAGGACTGTAAAGTTCCCAAATATATGAAGACTCCGGTGGTATTTACATATTTGCAGAAATCCATTCAGGTGTATTTTGTGGCTTTTGGCGAATGCGTTCTAATGATCTAAAGTTCTGCTGTTGCTACTGCCTGTAAGCACACAGTCCAGTTCAAAGTGAATGATGGCAGGGCCATGTGGCAAATGGCTTATTTGCATATAGGCCAACTGTAACTCTGATTTGCTATTGTCCACCGGTCTGCGTAGACTCCGGTCCTGGACAAGATAGATGTTTTTATTAGGTTTTATTTACTGCAGTGTCTATTAATTGTCACAAATGTCTTACTATTCGTCATTCCCAAACGTTCTATTAATTTATGAAAACGTGAAAATGACCATATATCTAAGTGCTAGCTTGTCATAAAATTTACAAAAAAAGGTGTCATTCTTTCTGGGTTTGTATATGAACAGATTTGAATAAGAATTAATGTTGTTAAAATGCTATCAGTTTCACTTTAAAAGCATTCTCAATTGAGATTCTCTACTGACATAGCTTTTCAGTCCAGGGCTTAATGATCTGAGTCTGGGAAACCCAGGCAGAAATCGATGCATCGTCCCTCGACCCCAGCGAACAGCCTACTGTTAACGCACAGCTCTGCGATCCGCCCCACCTGTCTCCTATTACACAGAGCTACAGTTCTGACAAGAAACCACTCATAGATAATGCATGGAGGTGCGTTTGTGTGTATGTGTGAGTGTGTCCTATGCAAATCTTCTACTCCCAGCTCAGGGATGGAACCAGTGCCCCTGGAGGTCAGAGAAAACGATTCTGTTACAACCTCAAAGCATTACATTTACATTTACATTTTAGTCATTTAGCAGACGCTCTTATCCAGAGCAACTTACAGTTAGTGAATACAGTGGGGAAAAAAAGTATTTAGTCAGCCACCAATTGTGCAAGTTCTCCCACTTAAAAAGATGAGAGAGGCCTGTAATTTTCATTATAGGTACACGTCAACTATGACAGACAAAATGAGAAAAAAAATTCCAGAAAATCACATTGTAGGATTTTTAATGAATTTATTTGCAAATTATGGTGGAAAATAAGTATTTGGTCACCTACAAACAAGCAAGATTTCTGGCTCTCACAGACCTGTAACTTCTTCTTTAAGAGGCTCCTCTGTCCTCCACTCGTTACCTGTATTAATGGCACCTGTTTGAACTTGTTATCAGTATAAAATACACCTGTCCACAACCTCAAACAGTCACACTCCAAACTCCACTATGGCCAAGACCAAAGAGCTGTCAAAGGACACCAGAAACAGAATTGTAGACCTGCACCAGGCTGGGAAGACTGAATCTGCAATAAGTAAGCA
>NW_028161222.1:70000-76365 GCF_964263955.1 Coregonus lavaretus
CCGTCTGGTGTTCAACCTTCCCAAGTTCTCTCACGACACCCCGCTCCTCCGCACACTCCACTGGCTTCCAGTTGAAGCTCGCATCTGCTACAAGACCATGGTGCTTGCCTACGGAGCTGTGAGGGGAACAGCACCTCCGTACTTTCAGGCTCTGATCAGTCCCTACACCCAAACGAGGGCATTGCGTTCATCCACCTCTGGCCTGCTGGCCCCCCTACCTCTGCGGAAGCACAGTTCCCGCTCAGCCCAGTCAAAACTGTTCGCTGCTCTGGCACCCCAATGGTGGAACAAGCTCCCTCACGACGCCAGGACAGCGGAGTGACTCACCACCTTCCGGAGACACTTGAAACCCCACCTCTTTAAGGAATACCTGGGATAGGATAAAGTAATCCTTCTACACCCCCCCTTACCCCACCCCCCCAAAAAAACAAAAAACATATTGTAAAGTGGATATCCCACTGGCTATAAGGTGAATGTACCAATTTGTAAGTCGCTCTGGATAAGTGCGTCTGCTAAATGACATAAATGTAATGTTAATGTAATAGGTAGGATAGTCAGTTTTACGAGGGCATGTTTAGCAGCATGAGTGAAGGAGGCTTTGTTGCGAAATAGGAAGCCAATTCTAGATTTAACTTAGGATTGGATATGCTTAATGTGAGTCTGGAAGGAGAGTTTACGGTCTAACCAGACACCTAGATATTTGTAGTTGTCCACATATTCTAAGTCAGACCCGCCGAGAGTAGTGATTCTAGTCGGGCGGGCGGGTGCAAGCAACGTTCGATTGAAGAGCATGCATTTAGTTTTACTAGTGTTTAAGAGCAGTTGGAGGCCACGGAAGGAGTGTTGTATGGCATTGAAGCTCGTTTGGAGGTTTGTTAACACAGTGCCCAATGAAGGGCCAGATGTATATAAAATGGTGTCGTCTGCGTAGAGGTGGATCTGAGAGTCACCAGCAGCAAGAGCGACATCATTGATATACACAGAGAATAGAGTCGGCCCGAGAATTGAACCCTGTGGCACCCCCATAGAGACTGCCAGAGGTGCAGACAACAGGCCCTCCGATTTGACACATTGAACTCTATCTGAGAAGTAGTTGGTGAACCAGGTGAGGCAGTCATTTGAGAAACCAAGGCTATTTAGTCTGCCAATAAGAATGTGGTGATTGACAGAGTCAAAAGCCTTGGCCAGGTCAATGAAGACGGCTGCACAGTACCGTCTTTTATCGATTGTGGTTATTATATTGTTTAGGACCTTGAGCGTGGCTGAGGTGCACCCATGACCAGCTCGGAAACCAGATTGCATAGCGGAGAAGGTACGGTGGGATTCGAAATGGTCGGTGTTAACTTGGCTGTCAAATACTTTCGAAAGGCAGGGAGGAATGGATATAGGTCTGTAACAGTTTGGATCTAGAGTGTCACCCCCTTTGAAGAGGGGGATGACCGTGGCAGCTTTCCAATCTCTGGGGATCTCAGACGATACGAAAGAGAGGTTGAACAGGCTAGTAATAGGGGTTGCGACACTTTCGGCGGCAAATTTTAGAAAGAAAGGGTTCAGATTGTCTAACCCAGCTGATTTGTAGGGGTCCAGATTTTGCAGCTCTTTCAGGACATCAGCTATCTGAATTTGGGTGAAGGAGAAGCGTGGGGGGGGGGGGGGGGCATGGGCAAGTTGCAGCGGAGGGTGCAGAGCTGGTGGCCGGGGTAGGGGTAGCAAGGTGGAAAGCATGGCCAGGCTTAGCAAAATGCTTATTGAAATTCTCGATTATCGTAGATTTATCGGTGGTGACGGTGTTTCCTAGCCTCAGTGCAGTGGGCAGCTGGGAGGAGGTGCTCTTATTCTCCATGGACTTTACAGTGTCCCAAAACTTTTTGGAGTTAGTGCTACAGGATGCAAATTTCTGTTTGAAAAAGCTAGCCTTTGCTTTCCTAACTGATTGTGTTTATTGGTTCCTGACTTCCCTGAAAAGTTGCATATCGCGGGGCTTGTTCGATGCTAATGCAGTACGCCACATTATGTTTTTGTGCTGGTCAATGGCAGTCAAGTCTGGGGTGAACCAGGGGCTATATTTGTTCTTAGTTCTGAATTTTTTGAATGGGGCATGCTTATTTAAGATGGAGAGGAAAGCACTTTTGAAGAACATCCAGGCATCCTCTACTGACGGAATGAAGTCAATATCCATCCAGGATACCCGGACCAGGTCAATTAGAAAGGCCTGCTGGCTGAAGTGTTTTAGGGATTGTTTGACAGTGATGAGGGGTGATCGTTTGACCGCGGACCCATTATGGACGCAGGCAATGAGGCAGTGATCGCTGAGATCCTGGTTGAAGACAGCGGAGGTATATTTAGAGGGTAAATTAGTCAGGATGATATCTATGAGGGTGCCCATGTTTACGGATTTAGGGTTGTACCTGGTAGGTTCCTTGATAATTTGTGTGAGATTGAGGGCATCTAGTTTAGATTGTAGGATGGCCGGGGTGTTAAGCATATCCCAGTTTAGGTCACCAAACAGTACGAACTCTGAGGATAGATGGGGGGCAAGCAATTCACATATGGTGTCCAGGGCACAACTGGGGGCTGAGGGGGGTCTGTAGCAAACGGCAACAGTGAGAGACTTATTTCTGGAAAGGTGGATTTTTAGAAGTAGAAGCTCAAACTGTTTGGGCACAGACCTGGATAGTATGATAGAGCTCTGCAGGCTATCTCTACATTGCAATTCCGCCCCCTTTGGCAGTTCTATCTAGACGGAAAATGTTGTAGTTCGGGATGGACATTTCTGAATTTTTGGTGGCCTTCTTAAGCCAAGATTCATACACTGCTAGAATATCAGGGTTGGCAGAGTATGCTAACGCAGTGAATAACTCAAACTTGGGGAGGAGACTTCTGATGTTAACATGCAAGAAACCAAGGCTTTTACGGTTACAGAAGTCAACAAATGATAGCGCCTGGGGGGTAGGAGTGATACTGGGGGCTACAGGGCCTGGGTTAACCTCTACATCACCAGAGGAACAGAGGAGGAATATAATAAGGATACGGCTAAAGGCTTTAAGAACTGTTCTTCTAGTGCCTTGGGTACAGAGAAAAGGGGCAGATTTCCGGGCGTTGTAGAATAGATTCAGGGCATTATGTACAGACAAGGATATGGAAGGATATGAGTACAGTGGAGGTACATCTAAGCATTGGGTAACTATGAAAGAGATAGCATCACTGGAGGTATCGATTGAGCCGGTCTCCGCGTGTATGGGGGGTGGGACAAAGGAGTGCTCTGAGGCTGGTTGAGCTGAACTTGGGGCTCTACAGTGAAATTGTATAATAAGAACTAACCCAAACAGCAGTAGGCTAGGCATATTGACATGGGAGAGAGGCGTAACGTAATCACATGTGTTATGCGAGAGGGCTTAGACAACAACTGGTAATGGCGGCAAAAGTTTGGGCTGAGGCTAAACAGATAAACAGGATGGGGTACAGTGTAAAGGAACAATCCATCAGGCATTAGCTGTGTAGCTGAGTGATCATAAGGTCCAGTGAACAGCACTAAGTAAGTCCGGGAGCAGATCGTAGGCTGCTAAAGCACAGGCGAGCAGGAGGCACGGCTGTTGATTGCGCGTGCTAGCGGGCCGGGGCTAGCAGATGGATCTTCGTGGTCATCGCAACGGGAAGCCTGTTTAAACCACATCAGACGATTACGTCAGCAGACCAGTCGTGATGGATCGGCGGGGCTCCGTGTCGACAATAGGAGGTCCCGTCCGGTTTACAGAGAGGTAGATAGCCAGGAGATGGGCCTGCCTCGAGGCTAGCTCAAGGCTAACTGGTGCTAGCTTTGGGACAAGTGGTGATTAGTGGTGATTAGCCAACAACAACATCCATTCGTTTGCAGCTAGCTAGTTGTGATGATCCGGTGTTAAAGGTCCAGTGATTCAGTGATTCCGGCAGAAAATCCGAAATACTCTGGGTCGATAGCACGCTGTGCAGACTGGCCGATAATTGTCCATGCTAGAGCTGGCTGGTAGGTAGTGCAGGCCACAGACAGTGGTGAAGACCGCTAACGGTGGCTAATAGCAAGGAGCTAGTTAGCTGGCTAGCTGGCTAGTTTCAGCTGTAGGTTCTTGATAAAAATTAAGAAATAATAGAATCCGTTCCACATTGGGTGAGGCGGGTTGCAGGAAAGTATATTTAGTTACAAGATGGAAAGTGAGATAGAGAAATATATGAATAAAAAAAAAAAAAAAAAAAAAAATACAGAACCATACATCATTTGCTACATTACAATGAATTATGCATTAGTCTCTATGCTTCAGGAATGTGTATGTGTGTGGGGGGTTTGTGGGGAGGGGTGTGTGTGTGTGTGTGTGTGGGTATGTGTGAGTGTGTGTTGGTACGTTGCTGTGTGTGCGTGTATGTGCAGGTGTGTGTGTGGTTTGTACTTGGTGCTTGTGTGTGTGCGTGCACGTGTGTGAGGGTTATAAAATTAATAAGAATCCCACAACTCATCCTTGACTGTATTGCTCCATATTTATTGATTTCCACCACTCCTCCTCTCTCTCCCTCCTCCTCTCTCTCCCTCCTCCTCTCTCTCCCTCCTCCTCTCTCCCTCCTCCTCTCTCTCCCTCCTCCTCTCTCCCTCCTCCTCTCTCTCCCTCCTCCTCTCTCCCTCCTCCTCTCTCTCCCTCCTCCTCTCTCCCTCCTCCTCTCTCCCTCCTCCTCTCTCCCTCCTCCTCTCTCTCCCTCCTCCTCTCTCTCCCTCCTCCTCTCTCCCTCCTCCTCTCTCTCCCTCCTCCTCTCTCTCCCTCCTCCTCTCTCCCTCCTCCTCTCTCCCTCCCCCTCCTCTCTCCCTCCTCCTCTCTCCCTCCTCCTCTCTCCCTCCTCCTCTCTCTCCCCCCTCCTCTCTCCCTCCTCCTCTCTCCCTTCTCCTCACTCCCTTCTCCTCTCTCGATCCTCCACTCTATCACCCTCCTCCTCTCTCCCTTCTCTTCGCTCCCTCCTCCTCTCTTCCTCCTCCTCTCTCATCCTCCTCTCTCCATCCACCTCCTCTCTCCCTTCTCTTCGCTCCCTCCTCCTCTCTCCCTTCTCCTCTCTCACCCTCCTCTCACCCTCTTCTTACCCTCCTCTCTCCCTCGTCCTCTCTCCCTCGTCCTCTCTCCCTCGTCCTCTCTCTCATCCTCCTCTCTCCCTCCTCCTCTCTCCCTTCTTTCTCCCTACACACTAAAAAATAAATTTCTAAATAGTACCAGATAGGGGTTCTTTGGCTTGTAACCATAGCAGAACCCTTTTTCATGCTATGTAGAACCCTTTTTTCCCCCAGGTTCAATAAAGACCCATTCTCACAAGGTTCTAAATGGAACCTGTGTGGTGCTATATAGAAACATTTCCTAAGGTTCTATAAAGAACCATTAAAGAATGTTCTATATAGCACCAAAAAAGAGTTCCGCTATAGTTACAACCCTTTTTTGGGGCTATATAGAACCCTTTTTATAGTTCTTTATAGAACCTTTATGGAGAATGGTTCTATAAAGAACCATGCTCAATCTGAAAGGTTCTTTGTAGATCCTTTTGAAGAACCATAGAGTTTTTTTATTTATTCTGGTCAGCCATATTATATCGTTACAATTCCATACGGTGTTAATATTGTGTTAATTGACGAGTTGAATCAAGTGAACGACCTCTGGAACAGCTGGGGTGCCCGAGGAGAGAATTGAGAACCACCGACTGATTTAGTCAACCGTTATCAATTGGCACACGGCCATTCGTGAGTCTTTCACAAAACACTATCACTGGCTATAGTTATACATAAAATGTAATAGCATACACAACACATTAGATAAACTGGAATGAAACTCACTCACGGTTGCACAAAAAGAGCTGTGAGCAAACCACGCTCCAAATATTAAAATGAGCTGCCTCCCCTACATTTTAATCATCACTAAAAGAGCAAATTACCTTTTCGTGAACTGCGAGAGAGAGAGAGAGAGAGAGAGAGAGAGAGAGAGAGAGAGAGAGGGAAGGAGAAAAAGAGAGAGATGGAGAGAGATTTTTACAGCGATTTGCAACATCAATTCAGTCATGCCACCCCAGACTGGTCTCTGTGAACTTGGAAACACACACACCTGGAGATTACAGAAAAGACAGCCCGAGAGAGAGAGAGAGAGAGAGAGAGAGAGAGAGAGAGAGAGAGAGAGAGAGAGAGAGAGAGAGAGAGAGAGAAGAGAGAGAGAGAGAGAGAGAGAGAGAGAGAGAGAGAGAGAGAGAGAGAGAGAGAGAGAGAGAGAGAGAGAGAGAGAGAGAGAGAGAGGAGAGGAGAGAGAGAGAGAGACCGAGATAAAGACAGAGAGAGGACAAAATAGAATAACAATTCATCCTTTTTCTTTAGA
>NW_028161221.1:0-2000 GCF_964263955.1 Coregonus lavaretus
TTCTGTTCCCTCCCCCAACACCTCCACGGAGATGCATGGCTGTCCTGCAGAGAGACGAGATGCACAGCCTTCTGTTCCCTCCCCCAACACCTCCATGGAGATGCATGGCTGTCCTGCAGAGAGACGAGATGCACAGCCTTCTGTTCCCTCCCCCAACACCTCCACGGAGATGCATGGCTGTCCTGCAGAGAGACGAGATACACAGCCTTCTGTTCCCTCCCCCAACACCTCCACGGAGATGCATGGCTGTCCTGCAGAGAGACGAGATACACAGCCTTCTGTTCCCTCCCCCAACACCTCCACGGAGATGCATGGCTGTCCTGCAGAGAGACGAGATGCACAGCCTTCTGTTCCCTCCCCCAACACCTCCACGGAGATGCATGGCTGTCCTGCAGAGAGACGAGATGCACAGCCTTCTGTTCCCTCCCCCAACACCTCCACGGAGATGCATGGCTGTCCTGCAGAGAGACGAGATGCACAGCCTTCTGTTCCCTCCCCCAACACCTCCATGGAGATGCATGGCTGTCCTGCAGAGAGACGAGATACACAGCCTTCTGTTCCCTCCCCCAACACCTCCATGGAGATGCATGGCTGTCCTGCAGAGAGATAGCTACTAGACAGGAGAAGAGTTTTGGTACACTTAAAAAAAAAAAATACTTGTTAGTGCATCCTGTGTGTGTGTGTGTGTGTGTGTGTGTGTGTGTGTGTGTGTGTGTGTGTGTGTGTGTGTGTGTGTGTGCGTGTGTGTGCCCAAACAGAAGGTGTCCTGTGTAACAGGTGCTAATAACAGTAGCTTTATCAGCTTTCTGGGGGAGTGTTACCATAACAATGTTGTTTTGTTGATGTTGCTAAACCTGCAACATCAGAAAAGTGAGAAAGCCTAGACAGCTAGAAGAGCTTTCAAAACACCTCTTTAAAATGAACCGCTAATACATACTCTATTCACAGAGTGGTTGACATCTATTCAGCCAACAGATAAACTGTCAAAGGAGGAGAAGAGGGGAAAGAAAGGGGTGAGATAATGTTTGGTCTTTAAGAAAGGGCAGGTGTGTTTAATCATATGTGTGCAAACGCTGACCCTTGACTTGTGTAATGGCTGACATTTCACTGTGAGCTGTGATTCATGGCCAGGATGCAAAGGAAGAGGATGCAAAGTAATTCAAATGAAAGGAGAGAGACTTAGGGGTGAGAACGAGAGATACAATGATCAAAAAGACAAAGACAGAAAAATAGAGAGAGAGAGAGAAGTAATTTTCATATCCATCCTACCCATAATAATAAACTACGGAAAAAGTTAAACAATATAATGACTGGGATCTATTTTTGTACACATTCACTTTTGCATTTCCTGTTTGATTTTCTATCGCTCGGAGCAACTGAACTCAGTAGGTGTCACTTAAAGGCTGTTTATTGCAGCTGTCAATCATATCTGTAATTATGTACAGAGAGCACACACACACGCACATACACACACAGAAGCATTGGCTGTCAATCATTTCTGTAATAACGTAGGGAGTGATCTTCCTGTCAGGGATGGTTGCTGCTTGGTGAAAGACAATAAGACAGTATAATAACCATCATTAAGTCATAATGACAGGTCCTTGTAGTTCATCCTCTCATTACTTCACACCTCTCATCTTCTATACACCTCTCATCCACTACACACCTCTCATCCTCTATACACCTCTCATCCTCTATACACCTCTCATCCTCTATACACCTCTCATCCTATACACCTCTCATCCTCTATACACCTCTCATCCTCTATACACCTCTCATCCTCTATACACCTCTCATCCTCTATACACCTCTCATCCTCTACACACCTCTCATCCTCTATTCACCTCTCATCCTCTCATTACTTCACACCTCTCATCTTCTATACACCTCTCATCCTCTATACACCTCTCATCCACTATACACCTCTCATCCTCTATACACCTCTCATCCACTATACACCTCTCATCCTCTATACACCCCTCATCCACTACACACCTCTC
>NW_028161220.1:0-32437 GCF_964263955.1 Coregonus lavaretus
TTTCTCTCTCTCTCGCTGAAGCTGTTCAGTGTAAACTATGCAGAATAATGTGCTGTTATGTTCCTTGAAGGAACACCAAAGCAGGGATGGCTATGCAGTGAATGACCACTGTCCTGTGAAATCTATCTACTGTTCTCTACTTATAGGAGGCAGGACTGTGCTTGACACTGTTTACCACGGGGCCAGGCACAGACTAGATACCATTGTTCCCATTTTCAAAGGCCAACCCAACTGGGCATATACACACATATACAGTACATGCATGTAAACACATTAGCGAGCACAAACAACACAAACACACACACAAACAAACAAACAAACAACACACACACACACACACACACCCCGCCCCCGACCACACACACATTGTTTTTTCGGAGGTCAAGGACATGTTTGTAACGTGCTCCTCATGATCCTCCAGTAAACAGAATAGGAAATGAGTTAGAGATAACTGTCTCCCTAAGCACAAAGCTTAATATTTCCAAAGGCCCGTCCTAAATCTGAATAGGGTCTTTAGGCTAGTCTCTACAGAGCAGAAACACTGAGGCCTGACCTTGTGTTAGTGACAGGGCCAGGAGAAAGGGACTGATTATGTGCTGGTGTGAATGGAATGGCTGTGTCTGAAGGAGTGGAGGAGAGGAAGGAGAGATGGAGGGAATGAGAGATAGAGAGAGTGCTAATCAGGCTGCAGCTCACTGCTCTCCGCAGGGGTAGAAAAGGAGAGGAGTGGAAGAACACACTGGCTGCCTTTCATTCTTCCTCCCTCCTTAAGAGGACAAATATACCCCCCCTCCATCTCTCCATCTCTCATCCCTTCATCCTTCATCCCTTCCATCTCTCCATCCCTCCATCCCTCCATTCCTCCATCCCTTCATCCCTCCATCTCTCCATCCCTCCATCCCTCCATTCCTCCATCCCTTCATCCCTCCATCCCTTCATCCCTCCATCCCTTCATCCCTCCATCCCTACAACCCTTCATCCCTCCATCGCTCCATCCCTACATCCCTTCATCCTTCCATCCTTCCATCCCTACATCCCTCCATCCCTTCATCCTCCATCCCTTCATCCCTCCATCCCTACATCCCTCCATCCCTCCATCCCTTCATCCTACATCCCTCCATCCCTCCATCCCTACAACCCTTCATCCCTCCATCCCTCCATCCCTCCATCCCTTCATCCCTCCATCCCTCCATCCCTCCATTCCTCCATCCCTTTATCCCTACATCCCTTCATCCCTCCATCACTACATCCCTCCATCCCTCCATCCCTTCATCCCTCCATCCCTTCATCCCTCCATCCCTACAACCCTTCATCCCTCCATCCCTCCATCCCTTCATCCCTCCATCCCTCCATCCCTCCATCCCTCCATTCCTCCATCCCTTTATCCCTACATCCCTTCATCCCTCCATCCCTTCATCCCTCCATCCCTACAACCCTTCATCCCTCCATCGCTCCATCCCTACATCCCTTCATCCTTCCATCCTCCCATCCCTCCATCCCTCCATCCCTCCATCCCTTCATCCCTCCATCCCTACATCCCTCCATCCCTTCATCCCTCCATCCCTACAACCCTTCATCCCTCCATCGCTCCATCCCTACATCCCTTCATCCTTCCATCCTTCCATCCCTACATCCCTACATCGCTCCATCCCTCCATCCCTCCATCCCTCCATCTCTCCATCCCTCCACTAGTTGGGTTCCCCCAGGACAACTAGGGAATCTACTGTACGAACACAGTCCAAAGCCTAGGCGTGTTCATTCATATTGATGTGCATCCACAAACAGGCCTTTTTAACTGGCCAGCAGATACATTCCTGTGTGTGTGTGTGTGTGTGTGTGTGTGTGTGTGTGTGTGTGTGTGTGTGTGTGTGTGTGTGTGTATGCAGTAGATGTGCCTATGATGTCTATGGAATCCCTTGTGCATTAGCTTTGGAGGCATCAGAGGTTCTGTGTGTGTGTTTGTGGGGGGGAGGGGGTTTCCGACAGTGTGTGTGGGTAGTGTACATGGGGAGTGTGTGTGGGTAGTGTACATGAGGAGTGTGTGTAGGTAGTGTACATGGGGAGTGTGTGTGGGTAGTGTACATGGGGAGTGTGTGTGGGTAGTGTACATGGGGAGTGTGTGTGGGTAGTGTACATGAGGAGTGTGTGTAGGTAGTGTACATGGGGAGTGTGTGTGGGTAGTGTACATGGGGAGTGTGTGTGGGTAGTGTACATGGGGAGTGTGTGTGGGTAGTGTACATGGGGAGTGTGTGTGGGTAGTGTACATGGGGAGTGTATGTGGGTAGTGTACATGGGGAGTGTGTGTGGGTAGTGTACATGAGGAGTGTGTGTATGAGGAGTGCGTTAGGAGACTGTGCTAGGGATCTGTGTGTGTGTGTGCATTCATACGTTTGTGTGCGCGTGTGTGTGCGTTCATAGTTGTGTGCGTGTGTGTGTGTGTGTGTGTGCGCGTGTGTGTGTGTGTGTGGGTGTGTGTGTGTGTGTGGGTGTGTGTGTGTGTGTGTGTGTGTGTGTGTGTGTGTGTGTGCAGGCGATGGAGAGATGAGGGCACACACTCCTCTTGTATTACTGAGATCCCCCTCTCTGGGGCTCTGCTATGGACACATGTCAAACCAGGAGAGAGAGAGAGAGAGAGAGAGAGAGAGAGAGAGAGACAGAGACAGAGACAGAGACAGAGACAGAGACAGAGAACGAGAGACAGAGACAGAGACAGAGACAGAGACAGAGAACAGAGACAGAGACAGAGAGACAGAGACAGAGACAGAGACAGAGACAGAGAGAGAGAGAGAGAGAGAGAGAGAGAGAGAGAGAGAGAGAGAGAGAGAGAGAGAGAGAGAGAGAGAGAGAGAGAGAGAGAGAGAGAGAGAGAGAGGGTACTTAGTGTCTATGGGTTGTGTCCAAAAAAACACACAGGTTGTGTCCACAATGGCACCCTATTCCCTATATAGTGCACTACATTTGATAGGGCTGTGGTCAAAAGTAATGCACTATATAGGGAATGGGGTGCCATTTCAGACGCATCCCCTCTTCAGTGTCAGCCATGGAAACAACAGAGCAAATCCTGACAGGGACAGTGTGTGAATCCGTAGGACACGAGCATATACCACCAACTTACTGACTGAATTGCTGTGGTGATTGGACAGTATCATTGCCACACCAATCACCAAGGCCAGGAGTTTTTCCTGGCCCTGCCCACAACATAGCTGTCATTCCAGCATGCACATGAAGCTACACTACATACATGTGGTTGTATAGATATGAACACTGCCTATCAAAACCCCCTCAACAAAAGCCTTCAACCACCACCCACAGATAGTAATGATAGACACAGGAACGTCTAATAGTCTACTGGTCCTCAGGGAAGAGACAAGGGTTTGATCTTTTGGAGAGACTGGAAACCCAAATTGGTCTACACGGACAAGTTCTGGCCTGGTTTAGATCTTACCTGTCGGAAAGATATCAGTTTGTCTCTGTGAATGGTCTGTCCTCCGACAAATCAACTGTACATTTCGGTGTTCCTCACGGTTCCGTCTTAGGACCACTATTGTTTTCACTATATATTTTACCTCTTGGGGATGTTATTCGAAAACATAATGTTAACTTTCACTGCTATGCGGATGACACACAGCTGTACATTTCAATGAAACATGGTGAAGCCCCAAAATTGCCCTCGCTAGAAGCCTGTGTTTCAGACATAAGGAAGTGGATGGCTGAAAACTTTTTACTTTTAAACTCGGACAAAACAGAGATGCTTGTTCTAGGTCCCAAGAAACAAAGAGATCTTCTGTTAAATCTGACAATTCATCTTGATGGTTGTAAAGTCGTCTCAAATAAAACTGTGAAGGACCTCGGCGTTACTCTTGACCCTGATCTCTCTTTTGACGAACATATCAAGACTGTTTCAAGGACAGCTTTTTTCCATCTACGTAACATTGCAAAAATCAGAAATTTTCTGTCCAAAAATGATGCAGAAAAATTAATCCATGCATTTGTTACTTCTAGGTTAGACTACTGCAATGCTCTATTTTCCGGCTACCCGGATAAAGCACTAAATAAACTTCAGTTAGTGCTAAATACGGCTGCTAGAATCCTGACTAGAACCAAGAAATTTGATCATATTACTCCAGTGCTAGCTTCCCTACACTGGCTTCCTGTTAAGGCAAGGGCTGATTTCAAGGTTTTACTGTTAACCTATAAAGCGTTACATGGGCTTGCTCCTACCTATCTTTCCGAGTTGGTCCTGCCGTACATACCAATACGTACGCTACGGTCACAAGACGCAGGCCTCCTAATTGTCCCTAGAATTTCTAAGCAAACAGCGGGAGGCAGGGCTTTCTCCTATAGATCTCCATTTTTATGGAACAGTCTGCCTACCCATGTGAGAGACGCAGACTCGGTCTCAACCTTTAAGTCTTTACTGAAGACTTATCTCTTCAGTAGGTCATATGATTGAGTGTAGTCTGGCCCAGGAGTGTGAAGGTGAACGGAAAGGCTCTGGAGCAACGAACAGCCCTTGCTGTCTCTGCCAGGCCGGTTCCCCTCTCCACTGGGGTTCTCTGCCTCTAACCCTGTTGCAGGGGCTGAGTCACTGGCTTGCTGGTGCTCTTTCATGCCGTCCCTGGGAGGGGTGCGTCACTTGAGTGGGTTGAGTTACTGACGTGATCTTCCTGTCTGGGTTGGCGCCCCCCCTTGGTTTGTGCTGTGGTGGAGACCTCTGTGGGCTATACTCGGCCTTGTCTCAGGATTGTAAGTTGGTGGTTGAGGATATCCCTCTAGTGGTGCGGGGGCTGTGCTTTGGCAGAGTGGGTGGGGTTATATCCTTCCTGTTTGGCCCTGTCCGGGGGTTTCTTCGGATGGGGCCACAGTGTCTCCGGACCGCTCCTGTCTCAGCCTCCAGTATTTATGCTGCAGTAGTTTATGTGTCGGGGGGCTGGGGTTAGTTGGTTATACCTGGAGTACTTCTCCTGTCTTATCCAGTGTCCTGTGTGAATTTAAGTATGCTCTCTCTAATTCTCTCGTTCTCTCTTTCTCTCTGAGAACCTGAGCCCTAGGACCATACGTCAGGACTACCGGGCATGATGACACCTTGCTGTCCCCAGTCCGCCTGGCCTTGCTGCTATTCCAGTTTCAACTGTTCTGCCTGCGGTTACGAAACCCCTACCTGTCCCAGACCTGCTGTTTTCAACTCTTAATGATCGGCTATGAAAAGCCAACTGAGAGACCTGAGCCCTAGGACCATACGTCGGGACTACCGGCCGTGGTGACTCCTTGCTGTCCCCAGTCCGCCTGGCCTTGCTGCTATTCCAGTTTCAACTGTTCTGCCTGCGGTTATGGAACCCCTACCTGTCCCAGACCTGCTGTTTTCAACTCTTAATGATCGGCTATGAAAAGCCAACTGAGATTTATTCCTGATTATTATTTGACCATGCTTGTCACTTATGAACATTTTTGAACATCTTGGCATGGTTCTGTTATAATCTTCACCCGGCACAGCCAGAAGAGGACTGGCCACCCCTCATAGCCTGGTTCCTCTCTAGGTTTCTTCCTAGGTTTTCGCCTTTCTAGGGAGTTTTTCCTAGCCACCGTGCTTCTACACCTTCATTACTAGCTGTTTGGGGTTTTAGGCTGGGTTTCTGTACAGCACTTCGAGATATTAGCTGATGTAAGAAGGGCTATATAAAATAAAATTGATTGATTGATTGATGATCTCAAACTACTCCAGACATTTCTGTATCACACAATGACCTGGGATACTTTTCCTAATGTTCCCATATACCCTATTGTGGTCTTCAATTCTGGTCCTGAAGAACTACTGGGGGTGCAGGATATTGTGGTCTTCAACTCTGGTCCTGAAGAACTACTGGGGGTGCAGGATATTGTGGTCTTCAACTCTGGTCCTGAAGAACTACTGGGGGTGCAGGATATTGTGGTCTTCAACTCTGGTCCTGAAGAACTACTGGGGGTGCAGGATATTGTGGTCTTCAACTCTGGTCCTGAAGAACTACTGGGGGTGCAGGATATTGTGGTCTTCAACTCTGGTCCTGAAGAACTACTGGGGGTGCAGGATATTGTGGTCTTCAACTCTGGTCCTGAAGAACTACTGGGGGTGCAGGATATTGTGGTCTTCAACTCTGGTCCTGAAGAACTACTGGGGGTGCAGGATATTGTGGTCTTTAACTCTGGTCCTGAAGAACTACTGGGGGTGCAGGATATTGTGGTCTTCAACTCTGGTCCTGAAGAACTACTGGGGGTGCAGGATATTGTGGTCTTTAACTCTGGTCCTGAAGAACTACTGGGGGTGCAGGATATTGTGGTCTTTAACTCCCATCCAGTAACAGTCGCCAGTACTCCCAAGTACTTACAGTATCTTGACCAAAGGGTAAATGAGGACTTGCACATTCAAATTCAATCACAACATGTCGAGCAGCATGGTTTGCACCAGTAGAGAAAATAGGAAACGCAGGGTATTTATGTGCTTCTGGCAAAAGTAGATCATTAATTGGAATAGCAATTTTGCCTTCCGCGGTTCCTTAGGATTCTATGCGAATTTTGAAAAGATGTCCATAAAGCTGTGCCCTGTGCTCTGTCCGATACCATTTGTTAATAGCCAAGGCCTTTCTAAAAAGCTGCAGATGAATATGTAGGACATTTATAAACGTTCTGTTACAGTGTGTCTCCCGTTGTTTAACCATGTGTCTTGTGTAACTTTCATTCTTACAGCAAATGTCATACAGATTCATGCAGATACAGTACATATATTTACATTTGCATGCAGCTAACGTGTCTGATACTATTTGCATACATTCTATTTATATACATTTACATTCTGTTAGTAGTTAAAACTAGCCAGCCTGGTCCTAGATCAGTTTGTACTGTCTGGGCATCTCCCATGGTCATTGTCATGCTAAACAGATCTGGCACCAGGCCAGTTAAATTGTTTGAAATATAAGTTCAAACAACAGCTGGCTGAGGACAGTGAGTTCACCAATGCCCATGGAGTTGACAGGGATGACATGGTGACCTGACAATGACATTTAACCTTTCTCAGCGTGACCTGGCATTGATGACGAGGGACACCCAAGGGCCAGCGGAGGGTCAGTGTTAAATGTTGCGTAGCTAATGACCCTGTGTGTTTGTGTGTGTGTGTGTGTGTGTGTGTGTGTGTGTGTGTGTGTGTGTGTGTGTGTGTGTGTGTGTGTGTGAGTGAGTATGCGTGTCGGCCTGCTTCCATGTGTGTGTTGTGTGCACTGCACTGTTCTCACGCCTGTCCGTGTGCGTGCCTGTGCACCCGTCTCTGTTTCTGTGTGTGAGAGAGAGAGACCACCTCAGTAGACTGAGCCACTCTCAGCCCGTCTAACCTGCCAGGCGCTGAGTGGGACTTGATGGTTTCATAATTAGCCAATTCAAGTAAAAAAGAGTGAGAGGGGGAGGTTCAAAACGTTTTCCTGGTAATGAATTTGTCATATGCGTGCGGGGAAAAGCGAGGTCAAACTAGAGATGGACTCATTCATTAGATACAGCAGCAGCTCTACCAAAAGACCAGCTCTATTTGGTCTGTGTAGTAGTGGTGGGTTGGATTACAGTATCAGTATAACAGTAACAACAGTATCAGTATAACAGTAACAACAGTAATAACAGTATCAGTATAACAGTAACAAAAGTATCAGTATAACAGTAACAACAGTAACAACAGTATCAGTATAACAGTAACAACAGTAACAACAGTATCAGTATAACAGTAACAACAGTATCAGTATAACAATAACAACAGTAACAACAGTATCAGCATAACAGTAACAACAGTATCAGTATAACAGTAACAACAGTAATAACAGTATCAGTATAACAGTAACAACAGTAATAACAGTATCAGTATAACAGTAACAACAGTAATAACAGTATCAGCATAACAGTAACAACAGTATCAGTATAACAGTAACAACAGTAATAACAGTATCAGTATAACAGTAACAACAGTAATAACAGTATCAGTATAACAGTAACAACAGTAATAACAGTATCAGCATAACAGTAACAACAGTATCAGTATAACAGTAACAACAGTAATAACAGTATCAGTATAACAGTAACAACAGTAACAACAGTATCAGTATAACAGTAACAACAGTATCAGTATAACAATAACAACAGTAACAACAGTATCAGCATAACAGTAACAACAATAACAACAGTAACAACAGTATCAGCATAACAGTAACAACAGTATCAGTATAACAGTAACAACAGTATCAGTATAACAGTAACAACAGTATCAGTATAACAATAACAACAGTAACAACAGTATCAGCATAACAGTAACAACAATAACAACAGTAACAACAGTATCAGCATAACAGTAACAACAGTATCAGTATAACAGTAACAACAGTATCAGTACAACAGTAACAACAGTATCAGTATAACAGTAACAACAGTATCAGTATAACAGTAACAACAGTAACAACAGTATCAGTATAACAGTAACAACAGTAACGCTTGTTCACCGCCATTCGTTCATTTTTATGGAGTGCGTCCCCTATTCTGATTATCAGCTGTTGTCAAACACATGTAGGTCTGAAAATACGCTTCCCTTCCTCAGTAATGTGCAGTGCATTCTACTAGATGAAAAGCCTAAATGAGTATGACATTGACCTGGCATTTAAAGCATACAACATTTTTGAAATTTAACATCCTATTTTATTTTGCATACCCAAAACGCCTACTATTTAGAATGCAGGTATAGGTATTCCGACACGTCCAGTGTGTGTCATTTCTGAGCCAGTCCAGATTTGGATTAGATAGGTAAGTAATATGGTCATAGCTCTACCGTGCCCTTTGATAGGCTAGGTGGAATTGTCACCATGATGCTCACACCTATCCAATCGTCTCAGATCTACACAGGTGCCTAGTGGGTAGGCGCTAGGGGGTAGGGGCTACGGGGTAGGGGCTATGGGGGTAGGGGCTAGGAGGTAGGGGGTAGAGGGTAGGGGGGGTAGGTGCTACGGGGTAGGTGGTAAGGGCAAGGGTTGGGTGTTTTTGGGCAGTAAATTCTGCTGTGATTGTAAAAAGACTAAGCTATTTGAGAGAAACAACCCACTTCAGTTCAACTGTTCAACTACTTTTCAACTGTTCAACTGTGCACCTGCCCACACACACAGCTCTCTGTCTATGCCTGGGGGACAGATAGAGAAGCAGCCACGATGACTCTGCATCAAGCTGCACCAAAACATTGACTGTAACACGCACCGGCACTGCCCCTGAGTCACACACACACAAACAGAAACACATAGTGTCTCTCTTTCTCTCTACCTCTCTCTCACTCTCTCTCTCTCTCACACACACACACACACAAACACGACTAAAAAGGTTTGGAGAATAAATAAAAGTGTGAATTTAACTATTTTTCTAAATGGAAAATACGGGTGATAAGCACACACGCACACACACACACACACAACACACACACACACAGTAAATCCCACCTGCTGTACCTAGTTATTCAGTTTGCATTCCAGTCAACACACACATAACAAGATGCAACCCTAAATAAGCCATCGTATCCTCATCAATTATGACACACAGGGAATAATCCACCATATGATCATCATCCATAATGATCACACACACCATAAATAAGCCACACATTACTCATCACTGATGCAGCTGTGTCTGTGAACACGCATGTGGAGGGGAGGGAAGGAATGATAGAAGTGCATTACCTGCAAGAGAGGAGAGAGAAAGAGAGGGGGAAGAGAGGAGAGAGAGAGAAGGAAGAGAGGAGAGAGAGAGAGAGAGAGGGGGAAGAGAGGAGAGAGAGAGAAGGAAGAGAGGAGAGAGAGAGAGAAGGAAGAGAGGAGAGAGAGAGAAGGAAGAGAGGAGAGAGAGAGAGAGAGAGGGGGAAGAGAGGAGAGAGAGAGAAGGAAGAGAGGAGAGAGAGAGAGAAGGAAGAGAGGAGAGAGAGAGAGAGAGAGGGGGAAGAGAGGAGAGAGAGAGAAGGAAGAGAGGAGAGAGAGAGAGAGAATATCATGTTAGAGAGATCTGGTTTGCGTTTACATAGAAAGTGACTGAGTGGCAGGTAGAGAATATTGAATTGAATGTCAGATGAAAATCTAATGCATATTGTTGGTATGAGTCAAGTAAGCCTCGTCTGACTCAGAATAGCCCATAGGTCAGGAGCCTATCTCCCGTTTCTGGAGCGTTATGGTAAACAGAACCATACCATATATCTGCTGGTACAGTATATGGTACATTAAGTCCATGTTGAACCATCACATAGCCCATCCTCTAGTTAGGACTGAGATCCTTATCACAATTTAACATGATCACCTGCCATCCAGTCTACTCACAGCAGTCACAGCACATAACTGTTGTACATGTTTAATTAGTGCATGTCTCCCCTTTTGTCCCCATTTTGAATTGCATTTCCTGCCTCCTCTATTTTGGCTTCTTGAAGGGTTTATGAACATTGTATTAAACCTTAAATGGAATGATTTGTTGAGGTGGATCTGCTGTATAGTGGTCAATAATGGGACATTGCCCCATTCACCTCACCCAGCTCACACACACTCATAGACTCACAACACACACACACACACAAACACACACACACACACTCACAGCCTCACAACACACACACACACACACACACACACACTCACAGACTCACAACACTCGCCAATACAATTTTCAGAACAATTGAACTATTTTTCATTGGGAAGAAAAACAATACTGTGCGTTGTGATAGAGCAAACAGCGAGCCACAGAGCGATAGACTGGGGCTGAGAGAAAATAAATAGAACACATCCACAGGATCGGATCGGCCTCCGGGTCTTTGCTTCAGAGGCCATTGATTACCCATTAGTGAATTTAGACCTTGGTTGCGGTAGCAGGCTTCTCAGAGGAAAGAGAGCTAACTTACATCGCTGTATTTCAGGATAATTTCACGCCACAGGGCAGATAGATCGCCTCTCCTCAGGCGATGATTAAGCGGCCAAAGGGACTTGGGCCCAAAACGTTGGGGTTTTGGTAAACATCCAGCCCCTATCTCTTCTTTGTATTTTTATGAGTGGATGGCCATGGCACTCTGAGCCAGGTTCCTCTCTAGGTTTCTTCCTTCCTTCGGCTTTGCTCTTTGGGGTCTAGGACAGGTTACTATTAAGCACCTTGTGACAAGGGTATGACGTAAATGGGATTGATTGATTATTCTCCTTCTGACCACTTAGACAATGTGAGGTTAGCCTATCACTGAGGGCCTAAGTTTATCCTGATCACGTGACCATACCAAGAACAACTCTGGACCCTACTTGGCTCATTGAGTTTCGATTTCAGTTTAGTTGAGTTGAGCTAAGTTGAGCTGAGCTAAGTTGAGTTGAGCTAAGTTGAGTTGAGTTGAGTTTAGCTGGCATCGAGTTTAGAATTGCTTAGGCACCCTCAAATAAATGTATTGAAGATTTAAATCACGCAGAGAAAATGCCACTAAGAAATGTGGTAAGATAATACTAACATATCTTGATGGGTGTGGAATGGGTTTGATGTAAAGATGTCAAATACTATCTTATCTTATGTTCTGAATACCAAACAGATAGCGATTGGATGTTCTTGGATCTAGCTAGTGTAATATCAAAAACGCCTGGATGGTTGTTAGATGGTTGTTAGATGATTGCTAGATGGTTGTTAGATGGTTGTTAGAAGGTTGTTAGAAATGAGGATGATAGCTAAATGTTTTTCATGACCAGATGAAAGAGCTTCTTTATTGATCGTTTGGTAATGCAGGGGATAATCTGTCTCTTATTGTTCCTATCTCATTACAGAACTCTGTTCACTAACCCTATTAGCCACTTTACATCATTGACACACACACACACACACACACACACACACACACACACACTGACGCTAATTAACTCAGTTTCCCAACAAATGACTGCGCAGGAATAAGTAGATCCGGGAGCAGTGCTCTGTGGGAATGCCGTAAGCATGGTGCAACAGCATGCCAGAGAATTAAGGATGCAAAAGAGACGGATCCACAGCTGCCAAGACCCGTCACGCAAATAGCCCTGGTGGTGGGCATGCCAAATTATCAGACCGGCCAATAGAAAAAGTAGAGAAAAAGGTAGAATAATAAGCTTGAACAGTGGGGGGTTGGAGTTTGAGCTAGTCTCTGCTGACAGGAATTTCCCAGCAAGCACAGCTACACAAACTCACGTACATTCATGCACACACTAGGGTTGGGCGGGATCCAGATTTCCTACCATCATACCGGTAGTGCACACAAGGGGGGCTTATCTATATATTTTTCAAATGTAAAAACATAAAAATACATCACTTACCAGAATGCTAACAAAATGCTAACATGTACTAAGGAATCCTAATAGCGGATGCTAGGTAAATGCTAACAAGCGCTTTACTACTAAGACAGACAACCCAGCTCATAAAGTATGCAAGTATCTCAAAACGCAGTTTCAGCGCGCACAAAACAAATATTAGACAGGCAGGGCTCTTAATCCAGAGGGGATTGTCTCTGCTGCTGTTACCAAGATGCTTGCAAGCTAACTTTAAAATGTACTAATTTTCCAATTAATTTTTACAAAATGGTTTTGAAGGTATTGGAAAATCATACTGATGGTATTCGAAATACCCCTGGATACAGTATATAATGGTATACCGCCCAAACCTAGCACCCCCCCCCCCCCCCCCCCCCCCATTAATCTCTGCTGTGCGTGTGTGTGTGTGTGTGTGAGTGTGTGAGTTGTGTGAATTCTTCCCCATCTGATATCTCCCACAAGAAGGGAATCTTGTGGCTCACAGCCTCACTGTACAGAATGACTGAACACTATATATAGTAACACTTTTTTATTACAGAAGGACTGAACACTATATATAATAACCCTTTCTAGTTCAGAATGAATGAACAATATAAACAGTTTAATAACACAATGACTGTAGAAAAAAGAAATCCTGGGACAATCAGGTACACATCCCTGCCCTACAAACCTCTCTCTGGGTGCGGTGAAATGGGGAGGCAGAGGGGGGTATGACGAGGTGTTTCCACTCCCCTCCCCAGAGTGGATACAGGGGTACACACACACACACACACACACACACACACACACACACACACACACACACACACACACACAGGGGGCTGCATGACTGTGTTACTGGGCTAGAGAAGAAGAGGAAATGCCCTCCGAGCATAACTACCATGGATCTCCCCGGTGGCAGCCCGTTATCACAGAATTTGTCTAATTGTGAAAGCTGTGATCAGCAGAAATAAAAGAACAGGAAAGAAGAAAAACTGATGGAGAGAGTAAAGAAAAGAGGAATCTGAGCTGAATCATCTCTCTCTCTCTCTCACTCTCTCTCTTGCTCTCTCTCTCTCTCTTGCTCTCGCTCTCTCTCTCTTTCTTGCTCTCTCTCTTCTCGCGCTCTCTCTCTCTCTCTCTCTGTGTCTCTCTCTCTCTCTCTCTCTCTCTCTGCCTCTCTCTCTCTTGCTCTCTCTCTCTCTTGCTCTCGCTCTCTCTCTCTTTCTTGCTCTCTCTCTCTCTCTCTCTCTCTCTCTGTGTCCTCTCTCTCTCTCTCTCTCTCTGCCTCTCTCTCTCTCTCTCTCTTGCTCTCTCTCTCTCTCTCTCGCTCTCTCTATCTCTCTCTCTCTCTCTCTCTCTCTCTCTCTCTCTCTCTCTCTCTCTCTCTCTCTCTCTCTCTCTCTCAACAAACCTCTCTCTTTCTCTCCCTATCTCCCGCTCTCTCTTTTTATGCCTCCCTCCCTCCCTCCTGGGCTAAAAATATGGTAATTAGCATAGACACATTGAGGTAAAGAGAGGAAGTGTGCACTGGGAGATTTTATACGTTTGGATGAAGTTCCTTCTCTTTGGCTGGGCTGCTGTCTGAAAAGAAGCAAAGGAAGATTCCAGTACACTCTGAGATCCCTCTAACTATCCACGCCTGGCTGGGGATTGTCTCCCATAGGGTATATCAGGACAGTGTTATCTCAGGGATAACACATACACTGTGTTCCATTCTGTTGTCTTCCTAACAATGACCACTGGCTAAGACATTCCACTAGTCTTAGGCCTGGTCAAAGATGATCATATAGGAGGGCAAAACCTCTACACACAGACACACACACACACACACACACACACACACACATGATATCCTCTAAAGAGGCAGCTGTTGTGATAGGGGCCCACTGAAGGTGCCCTTGGGAGCCAGCAGGTGTGTTTGTGTGTGCGTGTGTGTGTGTGTGTGTATATATGTGTGTGTGTGTGTGTGTGTGTGTGTGTGTCTGTGGCCCCTGGGACCAAGTAGTCTTCACCCTGGGCACTAAACTGCTGGAGCCCAGCAGGTAAGGCAGAGGGGGTTGGGGGGGGGGGGGGGCGTTTGGTGTCTACCTCATACAGCAATGATTAACACAGCTGGGTTTTACATATCTGAGGCGCACTGAGGAATGGCACGCTCACACACACACACATACACACACACACACGTAATGACTACTGAATCACTACTCTGAATCACTACTCAGTATCTACCACTTCCTACTCTGGGGCCCCACTTCAGTATCTACCACGTCCTACTCTGGGGCCCCTCTTCAGTATCTACCACGTCCTACTCTGGGGCCCCACTTCAGTATCTACCACGTCCTACTCTGGGGCCCCACTTCAGTATCTACCACGTCCTACTCTGGGGCCCCTCTTCAGTATCTACCACGTCCTACTCTGGGGCCCCTCTTCAGTATCTACCACGTCCTACTCTGGGGCCCCATTTCAGTATCTACCACTTCCTACTCTGGGGCCCCACTTCAGTATCTACCACGTCCTACTCTGGGGCCCCTCTTCAGTATCTACCACGTCCTACTCTGGGGCCCCACTTCAGTATCTATCACTTCCTACTCTGGGGCCCCACTTCAGTATCTACCACGTCCTACTCTGGGGCCCCTCTTCAGTATCTACCACGTCCTACTCTGGGGCCCCACTTCAGTATCTATCACTTCCTACTCTGGGGCCCCACTTCAGTATCTACCACGTCCTACTCTGGGGCCCCACTTCAGTATCTACCACGTCCTACTCTGGGGCCCCTCTTCAGTATCTACCACGTCCTACTCTGGGGCCCCACTTCAGTATCTACCACGTCCTACTCTGGGGCCCCACTTCAGTATCTACCACGTCCTACTCTGGGGCCCCACTTCAGTATCTACCACGTCCTACTCTGGGGCCCCACTTCAGTATCTACCACGTCCTACTCTGGGGCCCCACTTCAGTATCTACCACTTCCTACTCTGGGGCCCCACTTCAGTATCTACCACGTCCGCATTAGGAATTATTATTCCCCGATTCTCGTCTCCGTCTGACAATTCATTCCCATTTCAAATAAATTAGAGCACAATGGGAAAGGCCCCTTGATGAAAATGGCAGAGTTAGTTAAAAGGGCCCTGAAATGATACATGCAATTTATTCAGGAAGTGCGATAAGAGACCCTTTCCAACAAAACCCAATTGACCCCCATTGCGATTGAAAGGTGCCATAATCTGTCATTCAGCGGTGGCGGTCGCGATGACTGAGGATTTCATTACAATAGGAATTAACGAGCGAAAGCAATTATTTCTACTCTCACAATACAGCACTCCAGCACAACTGTGACCTTTGAGCGCCTGATTGTTCATTTTGTAACTCTTTCACTGAGATGTGTCGAACGAGAAAAAATATACTTTTTTTATTTGTATTGTCACATACACCAGACAGGTGCAGTTAAATGTGTTGTTTTACAGGGTAAGTATTCTTCTTGTGCATTTTCTTATCTTCTTTGGTGCACTACAAAAACAAAGTGAGAAGACTGGGTGTCCTTCACCCTCCATGGATGAGAAGACTGGGTGTCCTTCAACCTCCACGGATGAGAAGACTGGGTGTCCTTCAACCTCCACGGATGAGAAGACTGGGTGTCCTTCAACCTCCATGGATGAGAAGACTGGGTGTCCTTCACCCTCCATGGATGAGAAGACTGAGTGTCCTTCACCCTCCATGGATGAGAAGACTGGGTGTCCTTCACCCTCCATGGATGAGAAGACTGGGTGTCCTTCACCCTCCATGGATGAGAAGACTGGGTGTCCTTCACCCTCCATGGATGAGAAGACTGGGTGTCCTTCACCCTCCATGGATGAGAAGACTGGGTGTCCTTCACCCTCCATGGATGAGAAGACAGCTAATGAATAACATGTATGGGCCAGTGTACCCCACCAAATGTGCTGGCTCTGCCTGGAACCCCATTCTTATAAACTGAGCCCAATTAATCTATAATGGTACAAATCCAGTCTTAAGATCCTTGTAAAATATCAGAGCCTGAGTTTAAACGACCTCCTGAAAAGAGCCTTAGATCTTCTAGAATAGGATCCCTTAATGTGATAAATGTCCGCAATGGTGAGAGATAAAGGAGCATATAGTAGATAATTAACACACACACACGCTAGCGTTAGCACTTCACTTGACCTGGTAAAGCTACTTTGTAAACATCCACATGAAAGACACTCATGTTCATTGTGTCTGCGTCTGAACTCTGCTTGTTTAATGTTTGTTCTGGCCCTCTCTGCAGGTCCGTCTGGACTCCTGTTCTGTCTTTCTTTTCCCCAGCTTGTCATCCCGCCTGCTTGTCCAAGAGACTCCTCTGGTGGTTAATTATTAATCCGCCCCTCATCAATCGCTCCCCTCGTCTTTTTGGAAGAGGGTGAAAAAATGACATTTAATTATTCAGAGTCTAATCAGGGCTATTTAGAGAACTTGCCTTTTCAATGGGTCTGATTGGGTGGAGAAGAGATGTTTTTGTGTTTATGGAGTGAGATGCTAGTGGTAGCGTCCTAACTCATGTCTTAGTGCTAGTGTAACTAACTCATGTCCTAGTGGTAGTGTAACTAACTCATGTCCTAGTGGTAGCGTCCTAACTCATGTCTTAGTGCTAGTGTAACTAACTCATGTCCTAATGCTAGCGTCCTAACTCATGTCTTAGTGCTAGTGTAACTAACTCATGTCCTAATGCTAGCGTCCTAACTCATGTCTTAGTGCTAGTGTAACTAACTCATGTCCTAGTGGTAGTGTACTAACTCATGTCCTAGTGATAGTGTAACTAACTCATGTCCTAGTGGTAGCGTCCTAACGCATGTCTTAGTGCTAGTGTAACTAACTCATGTCCTAGTGGTAGTGTACTAACTCATGTCCTAGTGGTAGTGTACTAACTCATGTCATAGTGGTAGTGAACTAACTCATGTCCTAGTGCTAGTGTAACTAACTCATGTCCTAGTGCTAGTGCAACTAACTCATGTCTTAGTGCTAGTGTAACTAACTCATGTCCTAGTGGTAGTGTAACTAACTCATGTCCTAGTGGTAGTGTAACTAACTCATGTCCTAGTGGTAGTGTAACTAACTCATGTCCTAGTGGTAGTGTACTAACTCATGTCCTAGTGGTAGTGTAACTAGCTCATGTCCTAGTGCTAGTGTAACTAACAAATGTCCTAGTGGTAGTGCAACTAACTCATGTCCTAGTGGTAGTGTACTAACTCATGTCCTAGTGCTAGTGTACTAACTGATGTCCTAGTGGAAGTGTACTAACAAATGTCCTAGTGCTAGTGTAACTAACTCATGTCCTAGTGCTAGTGTAACTAACAAATGTCCTAGTGGTAGTGAAACTAACTCATGTCCTAGTGCTAGTGTAACTAACAAATGTCCTAGTGGTAGTGTACTAACTAATGTCCTAGTGGTAGTGTACTAACTAATGTCCTAGTGCTAGTGTAAATAACTCATGTCCTAGTGGTAGTGTACTAACCCATGCCATAGTGGTAGTGTACTAACTCATGTCTTAGTGCTAGTGTAACTAACTCATGTCCTAGTGCTAGTGTACTAACTCATGTCCTAGTGGTAGTGTACTAACTAATGTCCTGGTGGTAGTGTACTAACTCATGTCCTAGTGGTAGTGTACTAACTCATGTCCTAGTGCTAGTGTAACTAACTCATGTCCTAGTGGTAGTGTACTAACTCATGTCCTAGTGATAGTGTACTAACTCATGTCCTAGTGCTAGTGTAACTAACTAATGTCCTAGTGGAAGTGTACAAACTCATGTCCTAGTGGTAGTGTACTAACTCATGTCCTAGTGCTAGTGAACTAACTCATGTCCTAATGGTAGTGTACTAACTCTTGTCCTAGTGGTAGTGAACTAACTCATGTCCTAGTGGTAGTGTAACTAACTCATGTCCTAGTGGTAGTGTAACTAACTAATGTCCTAGTGGTAGTGTAACTAACTCATGTCCTAGTGGTAGTGAACTAACTAATGTCCTAGTGGTAGTGTACTAACTCATGTCCTAGTGCTAGTGTAACTAACTCATGTCCTAGTGGACGTGTACTAACTCATGTCCTAGTGCTAGTGTAACGAACTCATGTCCTAGTGCTAGTGTAACTAACTCATGTCCTAGTGGTAGTGAACTAAGTAATGTCCTAGTGGTAGTGTACTAACTCATGTCCTAGTGCTAGTGTAACTAACTCATGTCCTAGTGCTAGTGTAACTAACTAATGTCCTAGTGCTAGTGTAACTAACTCATGTCCAAGTGGTAGTGTACTAACTCATGTCCTAGTGCTAGTGTAACTAACTCATGTCCTAGTGCTAGTGTACTAACTCATGTCCTAGTGCTAGTGTAACTAACTCATGTCCTAATGGACGTGTACTAACTCATGTCCTAGTGCTAGTGTACTAACTCATGTCCTAGTGCTAGTGTAACTAACTCATGTCCTAGTGGTAGTGTAACTAAGTAATGTCCTAGTGGTAGTGTACTAACTCATGTCCTAGTGCTAGTGTAACTAACTCATGTCCTAGTGCTAGTGTAACTAACTAATGTCCTAGTGCTAGTGTAACTAACTCATGTCCAAGTGGTAGTGTACTAACTCATGTCCTAGTGCTAGTGTAACTAACTAATGTCCTAGTGCTAGTGTAACTAACTCATGTCCTAGTGCTAGTGTAACTAACTCATGTCCTAGTGGCAGTGTACTAACTCATGTCCTAGTGGTAGTGTAACTAACTCATGTCTTAGTGGTAGTGTAACTAACTCATGTCCTAGTGGTAGTGTAACTAACTCATGTCCTAGTGCTAGTGTAACTAACTCATGTCCTAGTGCTAGTGTAACTAACTCATGTCCTAGTGCAGTGTAACTAACTCATGTCCTAGTGGTAGTGTACTAACTCATGTCCTAGTGCTAGTGAACTAACTCATGTCCTAGTGGTAGTGTACTAACTCATGTCCTAGTTCTAGTGTACTAAATCATGTCCTAGTGCTAGTGTACTAACTCATGTCTTAATGCTATCGTTCTGTTACCACTAGAGAATTCCCTCAGAGAACAACAGGGAGATAGTGGAGCTCAGTCAGCTAGTTATCTGACCCTGGTGTGATGTCTCTCTCACACTGAAAGCAGCTAGCCCAGTCTGATCCCAGCCAGACCCTGCCGGTTACACCCTCCCTTTGAGTCCTGTTGGAGTCCATGTATAAATAAGACTTCTCACATCAGCACCAGAACATACCGTAGATGGAAAGAGAACTAGTTTAAAAACTAAGAAGAGAACTTCAGGGGGGAAAGGCTACTGTCTAAAGAAGGCATTGGAAAGGACCTCATTAAAAAGCGCTGTGATTTGAAGCTCCCTCTCCTTTGCTTTGTCCTCGGGGCCAAAAAAAACAAGTTTTTATGTCGGTGGGATAATACTGTAGTAACTGTGATGAAAGAGACTACAAGCAAAGAGGGAAACAGCATGAAATATCATACAAAATCACATCCAATATTCACCAATATTCACAAAAAGCCACAAGCATCCCATTCTTTAAGCTCAGTTTTCTGGTCATGAGTAGACTGTGGAGGGATTGATACACCAATGTCAAAATATCCCCCATAATCCCTCAGTGACCCAAGAGAGTTCCAGCACAGCACAGGAGTCATTATCATAACATGCCTGTAAACGCTTCCTCTGTAGTAGGCTATAGACGGGACCACCGTTTGGGCTCAATGTCAACCCCATTAGGTCTATTCAGAACAACAGACCATGACATAGGCCAACAGCACCACCAGTGACTGCAGGCAGTGGGACGGGTAGCCCCAGGAGGGTGGAGCCTAGACAGGAAGAGAAGCTAGCCTTGCTAGACAGTAGCATCTCTCTCTCTCTGTCCACTACTGGCTGTAACTCTGTCTGGTAGAAGTATTTTATAGTGCTGTACTGTCTTTTAACAGCCGTTTGATAGAACATCTAGATGCCTGTTACGCAACGCTAATAAGGGTCTAATGGAGAGAATAAGTGGCTACTTCCTTGACTCTCTCTCTCAACACACACACACAGACACACACATACACACACACACACACACACACACTACTCCCCAACATGTTAGCAGGATGTAATTAATTAGACGAGACCTATGTTTGCCTCTGAAGCTTTATTGGATTGTGGGGAATCTTTAGTGTGCCTCACAAGTGCCAAATGACTAAGTTCACTGCTGGGTCAAATAAAACAATATACAAATGTCCAAAATTACACAACACAATAGGAGATACCTCCAAAGATCCCCTAAGGAGATATAGGGCAATACATTCCTCTTCCAGAACAGGAAAATAGGCCCTGTGTCCCTAGGTCCCTGCATCATGAAAAAGCAGCGAGTTGCCCCCGATATACAACCCGCTGGAACACCTTCCCATCCCTCCCTACCCTGAGTAATAAAAAAACAATTAACAGCACTAATTACCATCCTAAATCAGCGCTCAACATGCTGCCCATTGATATTATAGACTGCCTGAGTTACGATGATCTCCAATCGAATGGCCCTCTACATAAAATACTTTACTGTGGGCCTGTAAGGTACTGCCAGCCAATCACAGGGTAAATAAATCTTCTGGAATGTGGTGCACCTCCATCGCTGAAGCACTCCTGTTATCACCTCAAGGGTTCTAGAGGACATTGAAGTCCGTCTGGTGCATATCATTGGATGTGCCAATGTCCAAGGAACTGATTACAGAGAGAAAGCAGTGCATATTTAAACCATTCAATATGACTATAATAAATGGAGTCTATGGCATTTACAATATAATGTATAGTAATGTTATATTGTATATGTACAATAATGTTATATTGTATATGTACAGTAATGTTATATCGTATATCTACAGTCATGTTATATTGTATATGTACAGTAATGTTATATTGTATATGTACAGTAATGTTATATTGTATATGTACAGTCATGTTATATTGTATATGTACAGTAATATTATATTGTATATGTACAGTAATGTTATTTTGTATATGTAAAGTAATGTTATATTGTATATGTACAGTAATGTTATATTGTAAATGTAAAGTAATGTTATATTGTATATGTAAAGTAATGTTATATTGTATATGTACAGTAAAGTAATATTGTATATGTAAAGTAATGTTATATTGTATATGTACAGTAATGTTATATTGTATATGTACAGTAATGTTATATTGTATATGTACAGTAATGTTATATTGTATATGTACAGTAATGTTATATTGTATATGTATAGTAATGTTATATTGTATATGTACAGTAATGTTATATTGTATATGTACAGTAATGTTCAAAGAACTGATTACGGACAATAATAGAAGTGACAAAATAAGTGTCAGAGGTCGGAGGTCGAGCAACACTGGTGTACGGTGTTCAAAAAGTGAATACACTGTATACTAAGATCTGACATGTTTAAAATATGAGTGTAATGTTTAGTAAGAGAACAGAGCAGTATCTGTTCATATCAGATGAAGAAACAACAAAAGTGTGAAATGAACCGGGCGGAGGAAAAATCTCAGCTGGGAAAAAAACAATCAGTTTAGACCAGCAGAAAGAAAGAGGAAAGCGACATCAATGTTTAACGGGCCGATCAGCGAGATGTTATTAAAAAATGACAGTGTTTTATTAAACAGATAACGCAGAGAGAACAAGCTAAAATGACTGACTACAAGGCCTGCGTTCCTTTTTTTTCATTTGGTGCATCAGAGATGAAGAGAGGGGTGAGAGGGCGGAGGAGTCGAGCAACAAAATAGTATCTTAACAGCGATGGCGGGGGGAGGGGTGGGGTGGGGGGTGGGGGGGGTGGGGGGCAGGCGAGAGGGGTTTTTCCGCCCGTTGTGGAGATGTAGCAATGACAAGCGAAATGTTAACTGCCCCGGTACGGAGGAATAACAATAACAGACTAGACAGGGAGATAGGGGCCTGACAAAACCTCCCTGACTCACACTGAGAGGAGGCAAATGAGACCCCGTGACACTGTCACTGACGTCACACAGACACACACACTCCCCGTGACATAGTCACTGTTGTCACACAGACAGACACACACACAGACACACAGGCACACACACACAGACACACAGGCACACACACACAGGGTCTGGGGACGAGGACAAAACAAATTCCCCTAACTGAATCTCAAGTACCAGGTACACAGAGTCGTACGCTGTCAGATGCCCGGACAGAAATTGGGCTCTGTACCTTTCCTCAGACGCCATGATGTCGCCAGGAAGTAAACAGTGTGCATGTGTGTGTACATGCTTAGTATGTGTGTGTGTGTGTGTGTGTGTGTGTGTGTGTGTGTGTGTGTGTGTGTGTGTGTGTGTGTGTGTGTGTGTGCCTGCCTGTCTGCAGCCTAGGAGGAGTAAACCGTATGTGTGATGATTATGGGCTCGGCTGGCCATAATGCCCAGTGGCTACACTAGGTCACCTCTAAGGGATGACTACGTGAGGATATCCTCCCCTTCGTCTCTCCCACGTAATACCTCAGCACTTACTACCTAGGGGGATGGGGCCAGGTAGTAAAACACCAACCATCCATCCTCATCCTACCCCACAGGGGGGTCTGGGGATCAGTAGCACGGTACACCACAAGGGCAGCAGCAAGACAATAGCAATTATTTCCTGCAATCTCCAAAGACATGAGCAATGTCCTCCCTGCGTGCCTCCTGCGGGTCTAGGACACAGAGAGCGGGGGTTCACCGTAGTTCACAGGGCTGTAACGTCACGATTGTAATGTTTTTCAGAACAACATTGGAACCGAAAAACAGGATCATGTCTAAATGCTATAGTATAGTAGCTTCCTGTTAGCTGAATCATGTATTATTAATGCTATAGTATAGTAGAGACAGAGAGATAGAGAGACACAGAGAGAGAGAGAGAGAGAGACACAGAGAGAGAGATAGAGAGACACAGAGAGAGAGATAGAGAGACACAGAGAGAGAGAGTGAGAGTGAGAGTGAGAGAGATAGAGAGGTGTGATAGGACCAGTGGTATCTGCTGCCTTACCCCTTCCCCCTATAAACGCTAGGATTAGAATTGGAGATGGGGGGAGGGGGAGGGGGGGGGGGGGGCAATTGGGTTGAAAATAGAGCTGGGTGTATAGTGCTATGCTGTATGACCCAGTGTTGAGGGAACATTTTTAGGCCACCTCCCGTCCTACCAATAATGCACACACACACACACGCACAAGTACAAACACATATACAAACACACGCACATAGGAACACACACAAATAAGAACCCACACACTAAAGGGAACACACACACACACACTCCCACACTTAGAATGTAGTTTGCCATACATTCTTTTCGGTCGCCAAGCAACATCGGAAATTCAATGTTAGGCTCCCTCCCTCTCCTAAAGCCAAAATGTGACTGCCAAAGCAACTCATTACTGAGGCTTATTGTTAACTCCTTGCCCTCCAAGCACCCTCCCCACACACACACACACACACACACGTAACCTCGCCGGGCCCAAGTCCAGTTTCTGGTGTGTTTTGGTTTATTTTCTTCTTTTCTCTCTCCCTCTCTAGGGGTGGAAGTCAGCCCCTCCCTCCCTCCGCCCAGGCCAATCCGCTGATACAAAGACCACAAGGTCAAACACAGAAGAAAAACGTGACTTCTCGGGAATTTGAGAGAAAACTTATGTAATTTTGTTTTTTAATGCTTCAGCTTCAACAGATGTCTGTTGTTTGAAAGGCTAACCCTGTTATTTCGTTTTCGCAGTGAATTCGACCATCGGAATTTCTGGCGTCCCTAGTTCTCTGCAGTCATTTTGCACACACCATGATCTCCGAAAGATAAATCAAATAGAATCATATCAAAAATCAATAGCTTTGATTATCTGTAAATACATATAAAATAGGAGAAAAAATGCAGGCTGTTTTATTTCAATAAATACCAAAGTCGAATGACTACTTTGGACTAATGACAGAGGGGGAATCTCATCTCAATTACGTCTGTGCAGCACGCACATCTTCCTGCAAGATGAGGCGTGTTTTATGAGATAGCACTGGCTGCATTACTGCAGTATCGATGGACTCCTACTTTTAAACTAGCCAGGAATCTCCAGGGTACAAGCTGTGTAGTAATAACCACTAATATAACAGGGTTGCTAGTATTGTTCTACCTCATCCCAAGCAGTATCAGTGGAAAAAGACACACACACACCTCTGTGTAATTGTTTCTGCTTTCATTTCTAGGGAAGGATTTTTTATAGACCTTTTTCTCAAAGGGCTCGATCTTTATTAGCCACACTGTTGTGGTCAGGGAGTTTTTCTAGCCATTGGTTAAAAGTAGAGGCAGGGTCAATGAGAGAGAATTGATCAGAATGGGAGACTAAAGGAGAGGCAGGGTCAATGTGTGTGTGTGTGTGTGTGTGTGTGTGTGTGTGTGTGTTTTTTTTATTTTTTTTATTTCACCTTTATTTAACCAGGTAAGCCAGTTGAGAACAAGTTCTCATTTACAACTGCGACCTGGCCAAGATAAAGCAAAGCAGTGCGATAAAAACAACAACACAGAGTTACATATGGGGTAAAACAAAACATAAAGTCAAAAATACAACAGAAAATATATATACAGTGTGTGCAAATGTAGCAAGTTATGGAGGTAAGGCAATAAATAGGCTATAGTGCAAAATAATTACAATAGTATTAACACTGGAATGCTAGATGTGCAAGAGATTATGTGCAAATAGAGATACTGGGGTGCAAAAGAGCAAAATAAATAACAATATAGGGATGAGGTAATTGGGTGGGCTAATTTCAGATGGGCTGTGTACAGGTGCAGTGATCGGTAAGGTGCTCTGACAACTGATACTTAAAGTTAGTGAGGGAGATAAGAGTCTCCAGCTTCAGAGATTTTTGCAATTCGTTCCAGTCATTGGCAGCAGAGAACTGGAAGGAATGGCGGCCAAAGGAGGTGTTTGGGAATGACCAGTGAGATATACCTGCTGGAGCGTAGACTACGGGTGGGTGCTGCTATGGTGACCAATGAGCTAAGATAAGGCGGGGATTTGCCTAGCAGTGATTTATAGATGGCCTGGAGCCAGTGGGTTTGACGACGAACATGTAGTGAGGACCAGCCAACAAGAGCGTACAGGTCACAGTGGTGGGTAGTGTATGGGGCTTTGGAGACAAAACGGATGGCACTGTGATAGACTACATCCAGTTTGCTGAGTAGAGTGTTGGAGGCTATTTTGTAAATGACATCGCTGAAGTCAAGGATCGGTAGGATAGTCAGTTTTACGAGGGCATGTTTGGCAGCATGAGTGAAGGAGGCTTTGTTGCGAAATAGGAAGCCGATTCTAGATTTAACTTTGGATTGGAGATTCTATATGTGAGTCTGGAAGGAGAGTGTGTGTGTGTGTGTGTGTGTGTGTGTGTGTGTGTGTGTGTGTGTGTGTGTGTGTGTGTGTGTGTGGCAAAAAATATCTTGACCCTGGCCTTGTGCTTCCCACATAGATACACTAAATTCTCCCCCTCCGGTGCTTTACCACTGTTCAAAACCCCCTCACAGAATTACAGGCTCACAGGCTCACAGAATCACAGGCCCATAGAATCATAGAATCACAGGCTCATAGAATCACAGAATCACAGGCTCACAGGCTCACAGGCTCACAGGCTCACAGGCTCACATAATCACAGAATCACAGGCTCACAGGCTCACAGAATCACAGGCTCACAGGCTAACAGGCTCACAGAATCACAGGCTCATAGAATCACAGACTCACAGGCTCACAGAATCACAGGCTCATAGAATCACAGGCTTACAGGCTGATAGGCTCACAGAATCACAGGTGCATATAATCACAGACTCACAGGATCACAGGCTCACAGAATCACAGGCTCACAGAATCACAGAATCACAGGCTCATAGAATCACAGGCTCACAGGCTCACAGACCTTTTTCAGCATAGCCTCCCATTGTAGCCTATACAATACAACAACACAGTGGACAATGGAAATCTGAAACAACCTATTCCAGAATGAGCTTCAGCCGAGTTGGGGTCAACTCCACTTCAATTGACTTCAACTGACTCAACTTAGGCAATGAGCATGTTTCAATACTTGAATTGGAATTCCATTTCACATTATAGATTGGCTGAACTGTAATACCTTAACCTTGGTGTCTTGGCTCTCAGTTCAGCAACACAGAGGCCAATAACCATCCATCCTCATTCCTCCAGAGAGCATTTCTGCCTAATATAATATAATAATAATAATAATAATATAATTCATTTAGCAGATGTTATTCAAAGCGACTTACAGTCATGCGTGCATACATTTAACGTATGTGTGGTCCCAGGAATCGAACCCAGTATCTTGGCATAGCAAGTACCCTGCTCTATCAACTGAGCTAGAGATGCTTCAGACACAGCATAACCGCAGCTTTAAGAGCAAATACCTAGGCGATAGCTTAGAGGGCTAATGGGCTCTTATGGTGCCTGGATTTGAACCCCGTCAGACACAGGCAAAAAGCCAGACCATATTCTCAGGGAGATCTGGGTAAAAAGCCAGACCATATTCTCAGGGAGTTGTCATTGTAATGGCTTTGACAGAGATCTGCAAGCTTTTTAAAGGGATGGCTTTATGTAACCACAAAGCCTCTTATTCCTCCCCGTATCCATTTAACAACAAGGCAGATCTACACAGAACCATAGCTTGGTGACACTCGGTGTAGTCAGAGATGAGGTTGACTACTATTTAAACGGGGCGAGATAGACAGGCTAAGTGTATGCAGACGCTGGGTGTCCTTGTGCTTTTTGCCAACCCGGTATCTTCTGTTCCCCTCTCTCTGCCGGGTGACAGTCTTGGCTGGGCTGCGCACTGTGCTGTGACATGTGTCTGCTGTGTCTCTGTCAGAACACAAAAGGCAATCCACACAGCCATCCACTCCAATAGGCAGCCCCTTGTCCTCCCGCTGACACACACAGATACACACTTTCCCCCTGCTCCCCCTATCTCCTCCCCTTCCTTCTGGAGGGGGTTGTGTCTGTAGCTCATCTTTACAGGGAGTCAGGACCTGAGCTAACAGCAGAGAGGGAGAGAGAGGGAGAGAGGAGGGGAGAGGGAGAGCGAGAGAGAGGGAGAGTGGGGGGGAGAGGGAGAGAGAGGGAGGGAGGGAGAGAGAAGGTGTTTGAAAGAGCCTCCTCCCCATCCCCCCTCTCTCTCCCTCCTCTCTCTCTCCTCTCTCCTACCACCTCCACCTAGAAGCAGACACAGAGAACACAACACCCCAACGACCCCTGTCCATCACAGCAGCAATCTAGTGAGACAGAAAAAGGAGAGTGAAAGAGAGAGAGAGCGAGAGGGAGAGAGGGGGGGAGAGAGAGGGAAAGAGAGATGGAGAGAGACGGTGACAGGGTGAAAAATAGATCGATACCAGGTAAAAGAGAAACAGTGTGAGAGAGAGGAAATTAATGAAAGTCAGCCGTTCGAGAAGCTTAGAGCAGAGAAAGATAAAGAAAGAAAGAGAGAGAGAGAGAGAGTGTGCACCCTGCAGCCCAGGTAAACCCTCAGGTTTTTTATCGCTGAGCTAGAACCGATCTGGGTGGGGGACACAGCCACAGCCAGACACACAGCCAGATAAACCCATCATGCAGCCTCTCACAGGCCTTCCTCACAGCCCGTCCATTCAGCATGCAGCCCTGGATAAAAGACAGCCATCGGATCAGATCCTATCATTGGAAAGAATCATGGTGCTGCTGCTGTGAGCTGGCTCTCCTGAGAGTATGGAGGGGAAGAGGAGGGATGGAGGGATGGAGAGGAGGGAGGCACGAGGCAGGTATCAAAGGCACAAGGCAGGGAAGGTTCTGGGAAGAGAGAATCAAACAGGCTCCCAGAGATAGGGAGAAAATGTATCCCATGGTTTCTACTCATTCTCCTTTAAAACCATAGCAACCAACACACCAAACAAGCAGTAGGCTAGGTCTCGTCTGTGACTCTCTATCACTAACGGGCAAGCAGCAGTAGTCACAGGTGTCGTCTGTGACTCTTCATCACTAATGGGTAAGCAGCAGTAGGTTTCAAAAGCGAAAGAGATGAAAATCGAGAGAATTCCACACTGTCAAATAGCAAACACCATCGACCCAACAACATGGTGATGCTCAAGGGCACCCATAGCCTTGAGTGTAATGCTGTAATACAAACATACCGCTACTTTGGTATTTTCCCGCTAGTTCACAGAGTACTGGCCGGTCTCTTATCTTTCTACAGAACCAACACAGCAGCACGGGAGATACCTGGCAATGGGGTACTGTGTTTGAGCGGGCAAATGGAGTGCATGGGTGAGGGGGCATATGTGGTGCGTGAGAAAGTGTGGGCATTCAGAGTGTGTGCAGGGGTGTGGGTCAAACAGAGTGTGTTAGTAGAGCGTGTGTGTAAGTGTGTGATGGCATACAGTGTGTGTGAGTTGTCATACAGAGTGTGCATACTGAGTTCTCCACAGGGCCCCTCAGAGGGAGGTGCATGGCCAAGCTGGCATGGGGGCAGCCTCTAGCCTTCAAGTGTGTGTTCAGGTGCCAGGCTGGACATGCAGCGCTCTGGGAGCTCTGGCTGGCATGAAGGTGGCAATGTCAGGGAGAGAAGCAGGTGCACCGGGCCGCTGGGTCCATATGGCAGAAGTGGGCAGGACAGGTACAATCAGTCAACAGAGAGAGAGAGAGAGAGAGAGAGAGAGAGAGAGAGAGAGAGAGAGAGAGAGAGAGAGAGAGAGAGAGAGAGAGAGAGAGAGAGAGAGAGAGAGAGTAGGAGAGAGAGTAGGAGAGAGAGAGAGAGAGAGAGAGAGAGAGAGAGAGAGAGAGGATGTGAGAGAGAGATGGTGAGAGAGAGATGGGAGGGAGAGAGAGAAAGAGAGAGAGAGTAGGAGAGAGATAGAGAGAGAGAGAGAGTAGGAGAGAGAGAGAGAGAGAGAGAGAGAGAGAGAGAGAGAGAGAGAGAGAGCAGAGAGAGGAGAGAGAGGAGAGGAGAGAGAGAGAGAGAGAGACAGAGACAGAGACAGAGACAGAGACAGAGACACAGACGAGAGACAGAAAGAGAGCAGTCGGAGGTAAAAACATTGAGGGGCAACCAAGCATTACAGCAGAACAAAGGAGAATATGTACAGCAATATATTAAGGTGTGAGAGAGAGAGATTAGGAGAGGAGAGAGAGAGAGAGAGAGAGAGAGAGAGAGAGAGAGAGAGAGAGGAGAGAGAGAGAGAGAGAGAGAGAGAGAGAGAGAGAGAGAGAGAAGAGAGAGGAGAGAGAGAGAGAGAGAGAAACGAGAGTGAGAGAGAGAGAAGAGAGAGAGAGAGAGAGAGAGAGAGAGAGAGAGAGAGAGAGTCAGAGACTTGCTTTGGCAATGTTAACACACGTTTCCCATGCCAATAAAGCCCTTAAATTGAAATTGAATTGAATTGACAGAGACAGAGACAGAGACAGAGACAGAGACAGAGACAGAGACAGAGACACAGACAGAGACACAGACAGACAGAGAGCAGTCGGAGGTAAAAACATTGAGGGGCAACCAAGCATTACAGCAGAACAAAGGAGAATATGTACAGCAATATATTAAGGTTTGCTAAAATTGTTTAATACTACCTTGCTGTCCCCTTCCCCCATATCACAAGCCTAACATTGGCCCCACATCCAAGCCTGCTTCACTCTGGAGGGACACTGTCATAATCACTGACAGAAGTTTAGAAGTCATTGGTTCTAAGTATAGACCTGGGGTTCTAAGTCTAGACCTGGGGATCTAAGTATAGACCTGGGGTTATAAGTCTAGACCTGGGGTTATAAGTCTAGACATGGGGTTCTAAGTATAGACGTGAGGTTGTAAGTATAGTCCTGGGGTTCTAAGTATTGACCTGGGGTTCTAAGTCTAGACCTGGGGTTCTAAGTCTAGACATGGGGTCCTAAGTATAGACGTGAGGTTGTAAGTATAGTCCTGGGGTTCTAAGTATTGACCTGGGGTTCTAAGTCTAGACCTGGGGTTCTAAGTCTAGACCTGGGGTTCTAAGTATAGACCTGAGGTTCTAAGTCTAGACCTGGGGTTCTAAGTCTAGACATGGGGTTTTAAGTATAGTCCTGGGGTTGTAAGTCTAGACCTGGGGTTCTAAGTATAGACCTGGGGTTCTAAGTATAGACGTGAGGTTGTAAGTATAGTCCTGGGGTTCTAAGTCTAGACTTGAGTTTCTAAGTACAGACTGGAGGTTCTTAGTATAGACCTGGGGTTATAAGTCTAGACCTGGGGTTCTAAGTATAGACCTGGGGTTCTAAGTATAGACCTGAGGTTCTAAGTCTAAACCTGGGGTTCTAAGTGTTGACCTGGGGTTCTAAGTATAGACGTGAGGTTGTAAGTATAGTCCTGGGGTTCTAAGAGGTTCTAAGTACATACCGGAGGTTCTAAGTATAGACCTGGGGTTATAAGTCTAGACTTAAGGTTGTAAGTATAGTCCTAGGGTTCTAAGTCTAGACATGGGGTTATAAGTCTAGACCTGGGGTTCTAAGTATAGACATGGGGTTCTAAGTATAGACCGGAGGTTCTAAGTCTAGACCTGGGGTTCTAAGTGTTGACCTGGGTTTCTAAGTATAGACGTGAGGTTGTAAGTATAGTCCTGGGGTTCTAAGTCTAGACTTGAGGTTCTAAGTACAGACCGGAGGTTCTAAGTATTGACCTGGGTTTCTATGTGTTGACCTGGGGTTCTAAGTATAGACGTGAGGTTGTAAGTATAGTCCTGGGGTTCTAAGTCTAGACTTTAGGTTCTAAGTACAGACCAGAGGTTCTAAGTATTGACGTGAGGTTGTAAGTATAGGCCTGGGGTTCTAAGTCTAGACTAGAGGTTCTAAGTACAGACCGGGGGTTCTAAGTATTGACCTGGGGTTCTAAGTGTTGACCTGGGGTTCTAAGTATAGACGTGAGGTTGTAAGTATAGTCCTGGGGTTCTAAGTCTAGACTTGAGGTTCTAAGTACAGACCAGGGGTTCTAAGTATTGACCTGAGGTTCAAAGTAATGACCTGAGGTTCTAAGTATTGACCTGGGGTTCTAAGTATTGACCTGGGCTAAGTGCCCCCCTGGTCCACTCAGAATGAGCTGGGTTAGAGCTCCAAACATATGGTCTTGACATTCCACACTCATAATTCAGTGTATCTTTTCTTCCAATGAAATTCCACAGATACACTTATACAAACAGATACACTCACATTAACATAAATGCGCGCACACACACACACACAGACACACACACACACACACACACACACACCCCCCCCCCCTCCCAGCACACACTTTCCATTCCCAGCATGCACTGTAACGGTATGTGCAGAGTTGCACCACTTGAAATCCATCAGATCCCCCTCCACTATGTGAGTCCACTGACAGACATAGAGAGACAGGCTGTGTCTGGTTTACTCACATGGCATAGTAATATATATATAATAATAATATAATATAATAATATAATATAATATTTAGCAGACCCTTTTATCCAAAGCGACTTACAGTCGTGCGTGCATACATTTTTGTGTATGGGTGGTCCCGGGGATCGAACCCACTACCTTGGCGTTACAAGCGCCGTGCTCTACCAGCTGAGCTACAGAGGACCACCTAAGCCTCAGTATTGTGAGGCCCCTCCCACTCTGTCTGCTGAATTATTTCTTTTTGCTCTTGTTTTCCTTAATAGGATGTCGGTGGGCGGAGCCGGGAGGGTCGTCAGCGAAATGGGACACACCTGAGCTCGGGTGTATACACTTTTCCCCCATACATTGAGGAGATTCTCCCCCCAGACACACTGTTGGTTTTTGGGGCTTCTTTGTGTTCATTTGTTTTGGCACCTCTCCACCCCTCATTATCACCATCTATGAACGCATCCACTCACTACTGACTACACACACCATTGTTACGTGGGTATAGTTTATTTGATTTAATAAAACATGTTTGTCATTTCTTTATCTCCGCGTTGTCTCCCTCTTTGTGACGGGCTACGAGCCGGTTCCTAAATGTATGCTATGGGATATGGAGGTTCATTTACTAACATATAGCAATGTCACTCTCTCTCGCTCATTGGTTTCCCAAATGGCATCTTATTCTCTTTATAGTGCACTACCTTGACCAGGACCCATCATGTTTT
>NW_028161219.1:0-15162 GCF_964263955.1 Coregonus lavaretus
GACACCAGAAACAAAATTGTAGACCTGCACCAGGCTAGGAAGACTGAATCTGCAATAGGTAAGCAGCTTGGTTTGAAGAAATCAACTGTGGGAGCAATTATTAGGAAATGGAAGACATACAAGACCACTGATATTCTCCCTCGATCTGGGGCTCCACGCAAGATCTCACCCCGTGGGGTCAAAATGATCACAAGAACGGTGAGCAAAAATCCCAGAACCACACGGGGGGACCTAGTGAATGACCTGCAGAGAGCTGGGACCAAAGTAACAAAGCCTACCATCAGTAACACACTACGCCGCCAGGGACTCAAATCCTGCAGTGCCAGACGTGTCCCCCTGCTTAAGCCAGTACATGTCCAGGCCCGTCTGAAGTTTGCTAGAGTGCATTTGGATGATCCAGAAGAGGATTGAGAGAATGTCATATGGTCAGATGAAACCAAAATATAACTTTTTGGTAAAAACTCAACTCGTCGTGTTTGGAGGACAAAGAATGCTGAGTTGCATCCAAAGAACACCATACCTACTGTGAAGCATGGGGGTGGAAACATCATGCTTTGGGGCTGTTTTTCTGCAAAGGGACCAGGACGATTGATCCGTGTAAAGGAAATAATTAATGGGGCCATGTATCGTGAGATTTTGAGTGAAAACCTCCTTCCATCAGCAAGGGCATTGAAGATGAAACGTGGCTGGGTCTTTCAGCATGACAATGATCCCAAACACACCGCCCGGGCAACGAAGGAGTGGCTTCGTAAGAAGCATTTCAAGGTCCTGGAGTGGCCTAGCCAGTCTCCAGATCTCAATCCCATAGAAAATCTTTGGAGGGAGTTGAAAGTCTGTGTTGCCCAGCGACAGCCCCAAAACATCACAGCTCTAGAGGAGATCTGCATGGAGGAATGGGCCAAAATACCAGCAACAGTGTGTGAAAACCTTGTGAAGACTTACAGAAAACGTTTGACCTGTGTCATTGCCAACAAAGGGTATATAACAAAGTATTGAGAAACTTTTGTTATTGACCAAATACTTATTTTCCACCATAATTTGCAAATAAATTCATTAAAAATCCTACAATGTGATTTTCTGAATTTGTTTTTCTCATTTTGTCTGTCATAGTTGACGTGTACCTATGAAGAAAATTACAGGCCTCTCTCATCTTTTTAAGTAGGAGAACATGCACAATTGGTGGCTGACTAAATACTTTTTTCCCCACTGTATATTTAGAGATCCAACCTGGTCTCAGAGCATTTTGTATTATTCTGTATGTGTATCTGAGATTTAGTATATGTTTTGTATGGTATGTATTAATTTGTGGATGTCATCACCTATTTCGTAGAATATGTTCCGAATTACAATTCGTATTATAAGTTACGAATTTGCAAAAAGTACAATGTGTTACGAATTTGCTAAACATACTATTTGTTACAAATTTGCAAACGTATGATATGTTACGTTAGCTAGCTGGCTAGCATTAGTTAGGGGTTAGGGTTAAGGTTAGGGTTAAGTTTAGGCGTTAAGTTAAAGGGTAAATGTTAGAGTTAGGGAAAGGGTTAGGAACATGCTAAGTAGTTGCAAAGTAGCTAAAAATAAGTAAGTAGTTGAAAAGTTGCTCATTAGCTAAAATGCTAAAGTTGTCTGTAATGAGATTCGAACTCCATACCAAACGTGACATATCATACAAATTTGAGTGTTTCAGATTTACATTTACTATGTTACCTCTAGTCTGAGACCAGGCTGAGAGATAGGCTACATAAATCCACAAGGAGTTCAGGAGCAATTAAAAAATAAAATAAAATAATAATAAAGGTAGGAATGGATATACAGTATATATAAAACGGATATATACTGATTAGCCTGGCTGTTTAACCCCCCATCATGATCCCTAAGGGGCTCTGTAGAACCTTGTCCATTGCTAATAGTTAAAAACGTTCAACCATGGAAGTTAAAAGAGGAAAGCGAAGGTTGATCTATCTTTTTTGACACCCCTTCATGAGAGTTTCACATGCCATTATCTATAGGCTATATGAGTTAATTACGTTTTGTTAGGCTGGTAGGCCATCATTTGCTGCATATCTGATAATCAACGAAAAGTCGAATTACACACAATTTACCTAGACTTCTCAAAACCATGGTGTCATTAACCCACTTTTTGGGTTGTTTTGGAGGATGGAAATAGAATGGCCACGTGTAGGGGTTTCCACTAGTTACCACAGCCACAAAGTCAACATTGGCTATAGGCTATCGTAAAAATTCATGAAAACAAAAAGGGTTAGGCATAAGGTTAGCAGTATGGTTAAGGTTAGGGTTGAGGTTACGGTTAGGTTAAAAATCAGATTTTGAGAAGAGAAATGGTAGAAATAGGCGGGGTTTATGACTTTGTGATTGTGGTAACTAGTGACGACCCAATTCTAGGGCTGCCACTCCTAGGGCAAGTCACAAGCCAACCTACATATTAATTAGGCTATCAAATTGATCTTAAAGACCATGAATAAATAGCCTAGGCCCAAATCTATGTATTTAGGCGACGTTTATTTTTTGTTATGCACAACTCCAGTGAAGAAAGCTGCAAATCATTGTTGCAGACTGTTAAACGTTAACTAAATATGTCTTCATTAGGCGTAATAAACACAACCAACAGAAAATGTCTCTTCTACTTTCAGAAAAGTTGTGGGACTGTGGTTCGGGCCGGGGGGAGGTTCTGGAGGTTTTCGTGGGGAGAGGAGTGTAGCCTGGCTGGCGACACAGTTTAGCCCTCCGGGTAAACGAAGCAGAGACTGTTTGGAACCAATGGGAATGAAGCATCCACTCCCCTCGCTCTGTAATTTTGAGTTCAGTTGGGTTGGGTGCTGCAACAGTACAGTACAGTGCAGTGCAGTCTTGCCGAGGGACTTTGGATAGACACAGAGGAGTTCAACGCATCACAATAGGCCTATTGCTTTGGTTTTATTTCTGGGAGTTTATGTTTTATTTTCAAACTTGTATTTCAACTTACTAGGACTTTCTTACAAGTCTCCACTATTTCTGGAGGTTTTTATTAGGGGGGTGAAGGAGGGCAGTGCAGGATGAATGGAACGACTTCTGAGAAGGCGGCATCGAGCCTGTCGTCTGATCTCCACGCCACACTGAGCTGTCACCCGGGCGCCAAGGATTTGCCGACGCTGCCAAAGTCCTCTGCCATGGACATGGGGTTCTACAGCGGCCAGACGACGCACAGCCACCACGACTACTACCCCAGCCACGGCCAGTCCTACACGCAACCAATGAAGCCATACTCGTATCATCACCACTACAATCTCCATGGGATGGCGCTATCGGGGGCCTACATTGCCAAGTCGGAATACCCTTATCCCCATACGCAATACGCTCATTATACCCGGGACATACAGTCACATCTCCAAGATATCGGTAAGATTTACGCATGAGACGCGAGGCCATTTTTGGTAAATAAAGAGTTGTCTCGAAGATATGTTTATTAATACTTTGTTTCGACGTGTCAATGTTGCCCAAGGTAAATTAACCATCCAAAACGCGTATGCTATCGCTTATCGACAACGAGGACCAACCTTTATGCCACATAATTTAAATTTGTCTATTTAAAATTCTATTTATAGGAGTTGGGAGTTCAACGGTTTTGAAAATAGTGTAAGTTAGCGTACTTTTGATTTGGAATAATTTATCAACTAAATTAGGCCTACCTTTACGGAAAAAACACATGATTTCACAAAGGTAGGCCTAATGTAGTTGATGTGAAACCATGTGGTTTTGGAACACTTTACATGTGATGATATTTCACATGAAGTTTCACATGGATAAAAAAAATCACATGATGCCCTGCGAACAAAACGTAATTATGATGTCCCCGGAAAGTCACGAAATAGCCAGTGTTTTCCACTTAGCTACATACAGTACTTTACATACATGATTACATTGTGTATGTTTATTTCTACAGTAATTATTACTCAACATGTGCGATATGAACTCACAACCTCTTGGTTCACGGCATTCAGAACTTCCAGCTACGCCACCATGTCTGTGTCAATGATTGATTTCACCTGTATTCCTACATTGGACTTCAAAGTAAATCTCAGCTTTGTATAATACACTCAAGAAAAACTATTATATTTATCACAGTGATTCAGGAGAAACATTAAAACAGAATAATATGCCCCACCAACATTAGACAACTATACAGAAACCCCTCAAAATGCTGAGATAAGTAAACGAAATCAGTGATGAGAGAGTAATCAGATTAATTCATAGCTAACATAGCAGTGCAGATGTCAGTCTTTTGCTAAGTGCAGATATGTATTATGGTAATGAATCTGTAGGGGACTTTGGAATGGAATCATATTGATTAAAGATTTCTACACTTTTTTATTACACATTTTAGCTCAATAATGTACATTAAAGCTAGAACCCTTAATTGAAACAATAACAAAGCTGGTACCCTGCCTGTGTTTTGGTAAAAAGCTGAGAGATGGGCCTGGATAAATGTAACCACTCTCAAATTCATAGAAAGAGCTATTGATCCATGATATCACAATTATAGTTTTAACCATGTTTTGAGGCTATACAGTGTTTGTTTACATTTACATTGTTTACAAACATTGGCGTAAAACAAGCTTGTATTTTGGGTTCTGATGGGGTATGACAGTTGATCTAAGCTCGTGAGGCATTTATAAGTTGTATTATTCAAGAATCAATGGGTATATATCATTAATTGATAATTAAAGTCCCAAAATGTACAGTTGAAGTCGGAAGTTTACATACACTTAGGTTGGAGTCATTAAAACTCGTTTTTCAACCACTCTACAAAATTTGTAGACCTCCACAAGTCTGGTTCATCCTTGGGAGCAATTTCCAAACGCCTGAAGGTACCACGTTCATCTGTACAAACAATAGTACGCAAGTATAAACACCATGGGACCACACAGCCTTCATACCGCTCAGGAAGGAGACACGTTCTGACTCCTAGAGATGAACATACTTTGGAAAAGTACAAATGAATCCCAGAACAACAGCAAATGACCTTGTGAAGATGCTGGAGGAAACAGGTACAGAAGTATCTATATCCACAGTAAAACAAGTCCTATATCAACATAACCTAAAAGGCCACTCAGCAAGGAAGAAGCCACTGAGAAATGTCCTCTGGTCTGATGAAACAAAAATAGAACTGTTTGGCCATAATGACCATCGTTATGTTTGGAGGAAAAAGGGTGTTGCTTGCAAGCCGAAGAACACCATCCCAACCGTGAAGCACGGGGGTGGCAGCATCATGCTGTGGGGGTGCTTTGCTGCAGGAGGGACTGGTGCACTTCACAAAATAGATGGCATCATGAGGAAGGAAAATGATGTGGATATATTGAAGCAACATCTCAAGACATCAGTCAGGAAGTTAAAGCTTGGTCGCAAATGGGTCTTCCAAATGGACAATGACCCCAAGCATACTTCCAAAGTTGTGGCAAAATGGCTTAAGGACAACAAAGTCAAGGTATTGGAGTGGCCATCACAAAGCCCTGACCTCAATCCTGTAGAACATTTGTGGGCAGAACTAAAAAAGTGTGTGCGAGCAAGGAGGCCTACAAACCTGACTCAGTTACACCAGCTCTGTCAGGAGGAATGAGCCAAAATTCACCCAACTTATTGTGGGAAGCTTGTGGAAGGCTACCCGAAACGTTTGACCCAAGTTAAACAATTTAAAGGCAATGCTACCAAATACTAATTGAGTGTATGTAAACTTCTGACCCACTGGGAATGTGATGAAAGAAATAAAAGCTGAAATAAATAATTCTCTCTACTATTATTCTGACATTTCACATTCTTAAAATAAAGTGGTGATCCTAACTGACCTAAGACAGGGAATTTTTACTAGGATTAAATGTCAGAAATTGTGAAAATGTATTTGGCTAAGGTCTATGTAAACTTCCGACTTCAACTGTATGTAGCAACTATGGATTCCACATTTAAAATCCCCATACCATTTCATTACTTCCCTTACAAAAAAACATGTGACATTTGCAGTTTCACATGTGAAATAACTGTTTTCACATGTTGATCTGAAATGTTCACATGTGAAAACAAAAGCGGACAAGTGAGGTCTGTTGTTCAAATGTGAAATATGTTCAATATAGTCTATTCATGTTCAATATATAGCTAACATGTTCACCACCTTTTCACATGTGAGGAGAATAATGTTTTCACTTCACATGTAAATTGCAGATTCACATGTGAAATTTGCACTTTCACATGTGAAAAACGTTAAAATGTTGTCACGTGTAGTTTCATGGTATCACGTGTTGAAATTTTGCATCCCCATGTTGTCACATTTATTTCACATGAGATGATGATTTCATATGTGCTGAAATGTTTTCACATGTGTACTTTCATGTTATCACGTGTTGCTTTTACATGTTATCACATTAACTTCACATTAGATCACGTGATCACAATTTTTTCTGTAAGGATAGGCTATGCAAATGGAGTAGGCCTAGGCCTATAGACAATATGTCAAGAATTCAGAAGATATTTTTTGCTATTCTGCATTCTAGGCTGCAAAGCTAACAATGTGATATTTGTCAACATTTAAATTAAAATAAAAACAGCTATAGCCTACCCATTTTGTATTTTTGTCAAAAATGCTTAAAGGTACCAAACAGTTATTTGGATTCCCATGTAAAATACCCTTTTGAGTGACTAAAATATCACCCATAATATTTGTTTTGGATAGAAATGCTCAAAATATGAGAAAAAGTCTTTTTTTCTCTCATGGCTAACCACCAGGAAGTTTGAAATGACAGGCTGAGTGGGCGGGGAGCTTATATTCATAAGCTCGCCTTGACTGATAGCTCTTTGAAACGCCTATGTCAAGCAACATGGTTGCAGTGAGCAGTGTTGCAGTAAAATCATCTCAAGCAAATTTGGTGAAACACAAAGCAACTCAAACAACATTGAAACTGCATCAATGATGTCAAAAATGGTTTATACATCTCCTGTTTGGCATGTCTCTTGGAATGCGGTTCACAGCAGCACTGAAGGATGTGTTGACATGACAACTGCGTCAGTGTTTTGAACGACCCTTCCCCCCTTTTGTGGCATGCTGGCTGAAGACCTAGCTAACCAGTAACTAGCTAACACCAGACACAGATGAAAGGGGAAACATAAACTTATCTTTGCCATAGATGAATATGGTACACTTTTAATTATATTTGCTGATACCCTACCGTCCAATTTTGGCACAGTAGAGTAGCTATCTAGCTATATAAACCATGCCCCTCTGCAAACATGCCTTCCCTGATGTTGGTTACGAGGCGGTACCTATTTAAATTAGGTAAGAGAAAATTAAGGTGATGATACCCTATCGCCTTAATAATCCCGCCTCCTGAATCCAAGTGATTGACATGGGGGAGGGGACCAGTAACTTTATGATCAAACTTTATCAATGTAGAAGCAACAGTCATACATTTCATACATTGGTCATCAAACTTTGATCTGGTTTCATCCAAATATCATCACATTTCATGAAAAGCATGATTTTGACTGTTCATGACCTTTAAGATGAGCTCCCAGGGAATAGTGTATTATATAAGTTTTAGCCTACAATTCAAATGACCCATTAGGCCTAGTCTACTTCGATCATTTTGCAATAACACACTATGCTATTGAGCTCTTAAATAATATAAATTGTTCATATGGCCTAGAATGCAAATTAAAATGTAGCCTATTCTATAAACGCAAAAGGTTTCTTTATTTCTTTCCAAAATTGGTTTTTGCAAAGCAGCTGAAACCTTCACATTTGAGAGAGAACTGCTATTGTTTTTGTGTTGTCATTGGTAATGTTGGTGTTGTTAACAATGTTTAGGTATCTAGGCCCTATAACATACCGTTTAGCAGGTGGCATTGGCATTCCAGGAAGAATCTTTCTCTTTGAATTGGCCCGGATACACACATCAGGTGTCATGACATGTCAGTCTGGCACGCATTGCTTTTTGGCTCAATAGCCTGTCTTAGAGTTTTGACTTGATCACTGCATGTGAAAACACCCCCAAACAATACATGAAAGCTATATAGCCCATATACTCAATGCACCAATCATTCCCTCTCATTAGTGGCATATCCCATTATAATGTGAGGGGCATTGGAATCTCTTGGACAGAGACATTTTGTGCACCACCCTCCTTAGGCTATTGAGTAAAGCATATTTCAGAACTGGTAAAAAAATGATGTTGACTAATGAAATATATATAATCAATTCATTCATCTGTTATCATAATACTTTTCATTCATCTGTTATCGTAATACTTTATTTCTGTAGGCATAGGCCTATAGCCTACTGTTTAAGCCCTCTGTAGGCCTACTGTAAATGTATGAGCCTCTCAAGTCCTTTAGCCAACTAAAGCTCTGTTGTCATTTTTCATTTTTCAGTGAAAGAGGAACCAGAGCCTGAGGTGAGAATGGTCAACGGAAAGCCTAGAAAAATCAGAAAACCTCGCACTATATATTCTAGTTACCAGCTCGCTGCGTTGCAACATCGCTTCCAGGGAGCTCAGTATTTGTCTCTTCCTGAGAGAGCCGAACTAGCGGCTCAACTCGGCGTGACACAAACACAGGTGAGGAAGCCAATAGGCCACACATACCACTGTTATGACACGCTGTTGAGAGATTTATACCTCTATGATTTATGTTCATTTGTTCAATAAAACCATGACCTATACTGGCATCTATTTTGCATACTTTAGGTCTACACCTAGTGAATCATCTGAGATGTTACAGGTTTTTTTATCGCTTTCTATTTTCACAAGTATGTGGTACATTTTCACCACTCTTAGTACAAAACTCAAAACAGATCATCAAAAAGGCAGTTGTTTTAAAACTCTGAGCACGTGTTCAATTGACATAGTACAAAACACAAAATCATACAGTCACTTTTTCATTAAATGTAATCAGTGTTTCATCTAGAAATACATGTTTCACATTTCAATACATGTTCATATAAAGTAATTGCCTTTCACAATGCAATGCTCACATTACTTTTGATATGATTCTCTTTTCTTTTGTTAAAAGACGTTACTATAACTTAATCCGACTGTTCTTAATTGATGATCACTTAAACGTTTGGTAAACCTATAGATTGTACACGTAAACTAGTTTGTCTGCTACAGATTATGAGAATTACATAATGAAAAAGTATGTCTGTAAAGTAGAAACATAAAATAATATGATATATACTCGAATGTACTACTATGATAATGACTATTATGATTTTGCTTCACAGTAAGTAAAAAATAAATCTGATAGACAAGATCAGAGATGTACTGTATGTAACAAATCAACGTTTATTGGTCACGTACACAGATTAGCAGATGTTACAGCAGGTGCAGTGAAATGCTTGTGTTTCTAGCTCCAACACTGCAGTAATACAATATCAATACAATACCAATACACAAATCATCCAGAAAGTCCAAGTCAAGAAAGAAATGCATCCCCTATACAATAAACATGTATCCAAAATGAAGTGTGCCATAAAAAAAAAAAAATTCCCCAGGTGCATGATCAATGAGGATATTTACTGCGAATTCAATGAGAACCTATGGCCAAATGCTCAAGACAGGCTTAATGCAAACTAGTGCCTGCTAAAACTTATGTTTCTTTCATTTATTTTATTTGATTACATTGTGAAAGATGTCTTCAATGATCACACCTTTGATCACACATGGGATAGAAATAGCTCAAATATTTTTTCTTCCAGGTCAAGATCTGGTTCCAGAATCGGCGTTCCAAATTCAAGAAGTTGTACACGAACGGGGAAGTTCCACTGGACCACAGCCCTGGAGCCAGTGACTCTATGACCTGCAATTCACCCCCGTCCCCGGCCATTTGGGACAGTAGTGTACCCACAGACCCCGCCACTAGAGAGCCGGCTCTCCAGCCCTCCCTCAGCTCCTCTCTATGTTATGTGGAGGACTACACTCAACACTGGTATCAACAGACCTCACAGTCACGCTCACAGCACTCAGGACTGGTTCTTCAGCACACAACAACACCACCAAAGAATATGGGGGCGGTGTACTAACACAAAATGTATCGGTCCAAACTGTGGTCCATCAACATGGAAATAAAGCCTAGAAGGCTGAAGTTCACGGACAAGTTGGGAAACATGCACAAGGACATGTTGTCTCTGTTGTTCCTTTTAGATTCAAAACAGAGGAACTGTATACAAAAAGAATGGACAAATCCAAATCCATGTTCTGTTTAGATAGAGTGATGAGTTGCTAATGTTATCAGTGGCTCATTTCACTCTGTTGGAGAGATTTGATATGAGAATGGATGGAATAGCAACCTATTTGGTGGCACTTTCCTTTACAGTGGTCCACTGTGGGACCTTTAACTGAACAATGAAAAAGGTCCTTTCAGATTCTTTGATCTATAGCTATAAATATATACTGTCAGTGCATTCAACACCCTTTGTTTCTTCACAATATGAAACACACAGATACATGGAAGTAGCGTGTACCATTTTCATACATTTATATATTATACTTGCCATATGTTGCATTTATATAGATGTAATTAAGGCTCAATTCACATATTGAGCCATACACATTTTTATTTCACAATGCATCAAAACAAAACATCTCTTGGAAGTTGCAGAGAACTATAGGAAATAAAAATCTGTAATTGGTACTTTGTGTTTGCAATAGATTTTTGGTAAAAGCCATCAACTCAGGTTGTTATTTATAATGTAGCCTATTTTATACTCTATTGATCTGTTAGTAGAAATTAGAGAACTTCAAACATCTGATTGTGGCACTTTGGTGCTTGAGAAACACATTTTATAGGTAGTCTTTTGAGTGTATAATAAAGTTTTTGTTTTTATTAATTATATTTGCACCAATTGAAATTATGTAATATTTACACACACACACACACACACACACACACACACACACAGATGTAAATGACCCCTTGAGATAACATTCAAATCTTGTTTCCATAATCTTCTTTATACAAATGATCCATTGAAGCAGTTGTAAGACAAAATGGAATAGTAGAAATGATATATTAACAGTCCAGACCAATACATATATAGGAGCTTAGAGCTTGATCTCTATTGAGATGGAATCAAATGTTATATTACAGTTTTTTTTTTTTATCACATTGGTACTACTTTCACAAGTATGTGGTGATTTTTTCAAAACTGTTAGTACAAAACTCCAAACTGGTAACACTTGCAATGCAGCCAGTCTTACATTCAAAACCTTTCATTGTGCATTCATTTTGTTTGTGGACATCTTTCACCACACAAACATTGATCCAAAATACAAGTTTACTGTGAAATATAATAAGTATATTGGTTTAATCACAAAAACACAACATAATGATATATTCTCAATTTAGTTATTTTAACAACCAGTTAATCCAATAGCAAAACATGTAAGATACATGTTTCTAAATTGCCCTTTAAATGTAGTGTGCTACAGTACTGTAAATTACAGTACATTACACTGTTTTCACATTAGGCAATACACTTGCACTACCCATTAATATTGACTGAACATCAAATGTCCATCATTTCTATCCCACATGTGATCAAAAGTGTGATCATTGAAGACATCTTTCACAATGTAATCAAATTAAAGAAACAATGTTTAGCAGGCATTAGTTTGCATCAAGCCTATCTTGAGCATTTGGCCATAGGTTTTGATCGATATCGCAGTAAATATCCTCATTGTTCATGTACAGTGGCTTGCGAAAGTATAAGTAAGTTTGTTGCCTTACAACCTGAAATTTAAATGGATTCTTTTGGGGGGGTTGTATCATTTGATTTACACAACTTGCCTACCACTTTGAAGATTAAACAAAAAAATGTTTTTGAAACAAACAAGAAATAAGACAAAAAAACAGAGAACTTGAGCGTGCATAACTTTTCACCCCCCAAAGTCAATACTTTGTAGAGCCACCTTTTGCAGCAATTACAGCTACAAGGATCTTGGGGTATGTCTCTATATGCTTGGCACATCTAGCCACTGGGATTTTTGCCCATTCTTCAAGGCAAAACTGCAACAGCTCCTTCAAGTTGGATGAGTTCCGCTGGCGTACAGCAATCTTTAAGTCATACCACAGATTCTCAATTGGATTGAGGTCTGGGCTTTGACTAGGCCATTCCAAGACATTTAAATGTTTCCCCTTAAACCACTTGAGTGTTGCTTTAGCAGTATGCTTAGGGTCATTGTCCTGCTGGAAGGTGAACCGCCGTCCCAGTCTCAAATCTCTGGAAGACTGAAACAGGTTTCCCTCAAGTATGAAAAATGTATGCACTCACTAACTGTAAGTCGCTCTGGATAAGAGCTTCTGCTAAATGACAAAAAAATATATATATTTTTTTCCCTGTATTTAGCGCCATCCATCATTCCTTCAATTCTGACCAGTCCCTGCCAATGAAAAACATCCCCACAGCATGATGCTGCCACCACCATGCTTCACTGTGGGGATAGTGTTCTCGGGGTGATGAGAGGTGTTGGGTTTGCGCCAGACATAGCGTTTTCCTTGATGGCCAAAAAGCTCACTTTTATTCTCATCTGACCAGAGTATCTTCTTCCATATGTTTGGGGAGTCTCTCACATCGCTTTTGGCAAACACCAAAAGTTTGCTTAATTAAAAAAAAAAGTAATAGCTTTTTTCTGGCCACTCTTCCATAAAGCCCAGCTCTGTGGAGTGTAAGGCTTAAAGTGGTCCTTTGGACAGATACTCCAATCTCCGCTGTGGAGCTTTGCAGGTCCTTCAGAGTTATCTTTGGTCTCTTTGTTGCCTCTCTGATTAATGCCCTCCTTGCCTGGTCCGTGAGTTTTGGTGGGTGGCCATCTCTTGGCAGGTTTGTTGTGGTGCCATATTCTTTCAATTTTTTAATAATGGGTTTAATGGTGCTCCGTGGGATGTTAAAAGTTTTGGATATTTTTTAAATAACCCAACCCTGATCTGTGCTTCTCCACAACTTTGTCCCTGACCTGTTAAGAGAGCTCCTTGGTCATCATGGTGCCGCTTGCTTGGTGGTGCCCCTTGCTTAGTGGTGTTGTACAGTGGTGTAGTGGTCCCTGGAGAAATGGGTATACTCTCAGTATTCACCTTTTTTTTTTTTAAGTAGTCCAGAAAAAAGCCCTGTTTTAGAAACAGTGACATGTAAGACTATGATTTAGTTTACCCAAAAATATGTAATTTCTACTTGCACACTATTATAAAATGATCATGACTTGATTAGGAGCAGTTTGTAGTTACTACTGGTCACAAGAGCAGCCTGGATGAATGTAAAATGTATTTATCATGAGGCAAACAGGAAATGGTGTTTCGATTATTTTTTGCACATTTATTTAAATAAAATACTTCAAATCTGAAGGTGACAATGCATCCTTGTTCATATTGCTATATGCTTTGTTTTGAACATGTTCATTTACCGGTAAATCATTCAACAAAATATGTTACAACAATATTTAGTTAACAATTAACAAAAATATATGCATTAACAACACATCAACAGTGATATACTCTCTCAACCCAGCACTGGGTTTCTGACCTTTGCTCATACTACAGTATATTCCAGACAAATTTGCTTTCTGCAGGAGCTTTCACACTGCACTGTCTAGAACGCACCGAAGAGGCAGCACGATGGCTCTTCAACCAGGTCCTTGTATATTTTCTAGGATCAAACTTGGAAGTTGGTGGGCCGTTGATATTAATCATCATCAAGTTTGATATGTTTGAGATCAGAAGGACAGCCCTCTTGTCTGAGCTTATATTGTTCATAAGGCTAAAATTCCTCTCACACTCTGCTGTACCGACAGGGAATGTTTTCATACAGTTCATAAGTGGTTTTAGGTCCTTGGGCTCACTACTGGGCTCTTCCAGTAGGTCCCGCATCCCATTCAGTGCTTGGTCTGTGCACAAGTTAAATCGCTTGCACAGTCGCTTAACTTGTTCTTCACCATGGCGGATGCTGGGCTTTGATGGCCACTTACTCTGATCAAGGATGCTGAGGTCCATGATGGTCTCATCTTCAAAAGACAAGCGTTTCTCCAGATTGTTCACAAGGCTTTGTAAGAACTGGCCTGGATTGATAGACTTCAGCTTTGCATTTGTTTTCAGGGCTATAGACCGATACTCCCCAGTCTGTTTTGCTTCTAAAGCCTCACTATATTTCTCACCTGGACTCTCTTTGAATGACTGGATCACTCTGATTGAGCGTTTCAGCAGATGCTCTGCTCTGAGGAGCGTTATAGAACGAGACTGAAGCTCCTGTGACAGGAGACTTAGTTCATGGAGAGTGTCGTACATGAGGCCAAGGTCACAAATGAATTCTGGACTTTGAACACGGTCTAACAAACCTCTGTACATCTGCCTCTCTTTGGTGGACCTCATCTCATCACTGCAAGCATTTTTAAAGTGCTGCACAAGAGCTCCCAGGGATGTCCAAACAGCACGAACAGTCCGAAAGCTACTGGCCACCCAGCGTACATCCAAGATTCTGCCAATGCGAAGAAGTTGTGAGCCTACTTCAGCTGCTGCATTAACAAGTTCACGTTCATTTTTGTTTGACACACTATACAGAGAGTATAGCTTCTGGATAAAAGTTTTAAAGTGATTGACAGAGTTTACCTCATCAACTGCATCTGACACAGCAAGTTCAAGTCTATGGTTCATGCAGTGCCATACAAAAAGCTTTGGGAATCTCAAAGTCAGTCTGGTTGCTACTCCTGACTTCTTTCCTAGCATGACACTGGCTCCATCAGATACAAATGTTACCCAGTTTTCATGAAGCCACTCTTCTGTAAAGCCAGCATTAGTTAAACAGGTGAGTAACGCCTGTAATATGCCATCTGCTCTCTGATTTTCCAGTTCAACAAGTTCCAGGAATATGAACTCAGGGCTTTCTTCTTGAATTGATGCTTTAATAGAAACTGTCATGACAGCTTTGTGACTTAAAGAAGATGCCTCGTCAATTAGGACAGCTAACTTACTGGATGATGCTATAATGCTGCTGATGATTTTGCTCTGCATCTCACTAGCAACATGTTGTATTATTTGTGTTGCACTGTAACGTGAATGAAGTATTGAGCCCATTTTTACACCATTCAGTTCCTGCAGCTCAATGAGGCTCTCATGGTCAGAAAAGGGTCGGTT